>NC_061111.1:134560765-134703792 GCF_002878395.1 Capsicum annuum
GAAGTTTAGTTGAAATTTATAGAGCTATGAAAGTAATTTAGGTGTGAAGATGGGTAAATAGTAATGATGTGAAGAAGGAGGATGTGTTAACAGATTATGAATAAGATAGGTCATATGATTATAATCGATTGTCATTAGTTTTTCTTAATGCTATGTTCTATAGTTTTGAAGTGAAAATTCTGTGTGAGATTGGGTTGTAAATTATGTTTAGCTCTAGACATTAAGTTTGAACAGTTGATAGTTCGGTTGTTGATGCTAGTTATATAGAGGTGATCTAGTAGGCCTGAACAGTGAATGCAAGAGTATAAGATCATGTGTTCGTAATTAAGTATGGTATAGAGGTGTGCCCAAGGTGCTATGGGGCTGCATTATTTTTTGAGGATTATTGCATATTGTGTGGTTAGTAGTAACGTTGAGTTTCTACGTGGATAATGGCTAGTTAGATAATTTATGTTGTTCTTGATAGCTAAGTTAAGGAGTTATGATTAAAGATGTTGAGTCTTTTTAGTATGATTTTATTCTCATGGTTTGGAAAAAATATAAGTATAGAAGTGTGATCTTGGTAGGCTATGATTATGTGATTAGAGATGTAGATATGGTTGCAAATAAGAGTGTAAGTCTTTGATGGTGATTATTGAAGCTAGGAATTAAGGATGGCATATGGATGGGTTGTTCAGGAATAAAGTCGGTAAGTTCGAAAGTTGTTTATTCTTGTGAGTTTAGCATTTATGTGTAGATAATAGAATGATGAAATTATGGCTTAATCTCGAGGATATGGAGTAGACCATCATACTTAGAATACCAGCTTTGACCTAAGAGGGAGATGGTTAGTAAAGAACCAAATTGAGTTTTGAGAATTAGATTGTGATACATGTCAATAATGAGTTATGATGAGATAGTGATCCCTTCTTACTCTAGACTATTCCTTGGATTTCAGTCATTACAACACCAAATCCATCACTTGCTTGACAAATCCATGCCACAGGCCTATGCTTATACCTATCATGTGTGCTCAAGCCCATTCTCAGCTTCTAGCAAGCATGTAACAGCTTCACTCTGTGATTCGAGTTATCTCTTATGAATCTATGAACTCCAGTCTTATGTTGAATAGCTCATGATAAGTATAAACTCATTTTTCAGAGTATGACAAGTTTTTAAACTCATGATACTAATGAAATTCGCATTATATCATGCATGTCCTCAGCTTAGATTTCTTTAATGAATCCATGCCTTTGATATTTTATTCATCAGGACAAAGATAAGTGTTAATGTTATGTATTATAGTTTTCGTGCTTCTGGTTCATATGTGTTAGCCCTTCGGTGACCTCTTTCTATGTTAAGATAGTGGTGATGATAGTGTATAAGCAATGGTTTATATGTGAGAGAATTGATGACCCTCATTAAGAAAGATTATTTATGCTTTTCTATCTAAGGCTAAAGTGTGAAGTAAGATTGAGGCCAAGTTTTTGATACATGTCATGGTTAGTTAGAAATTGTGTGTATGTTTTTAAGAATAGTGCAAGAAAATTATTGTTGATAAGGGTTTAGAGAATATGCGAAGTATGCCTTTAGGGGTATTTGCCTTACAGTTATATATGATTTTTAATGATAGACTTGAATGTCATGTTGGGTGTAAGATGGTGAATGCAATATGCACTAGTGAATCCATATCAAGAGTTTTAAATTAGTCATTGAAGTGGTAAGGCATGTTATACTTAGGGTGTGAGCTCTAAGAAGATCTAGAATATTGAACCTTGTGGTTTAGACTAGTATTGTGGTTTGGCATGTTTATCTTGTGATTTAGTGTTAGGCTTGATCATGGTGAGAGAACTTAGTTTAGTTTAGACCTTAGTAGAAAGATTTCGCAGTGCCAATATGAGAATTATAAGTTGAATCAAATGAGTATGGTATTTAAGGGGAATAGTATAGTTGAGAGAGCATTTGAGAAGTGATGCTAATCTTGAAAGTAAGAAGTTGCGTTTCCTATGGCCTAGCAATCCTATCCTGGTTTATGAGTTATATAATTATATTCCATGCTATAGAGTTATATCAATGTTGTAATTCCTTAGTCAAATGTCTTGTTCAGAGCATGCCCAAAATTCTTTGCTCCCTAATGTCAATAGAATTTCGTAGAAAAGTGTTAAAGAAATACTCCATTTGAGTCTAGGTGGTCAGTATGATCCAATTCATATAGCCTGTAATCTAGTTTAGCAAGTAAGGATATAAGCTCCTATAGATTCTTAATTTTCCAGCTAGTCTTACTATCCACAGTCTTATACGTATGTACATTCCAAGAGGCAATGTATTTGTGTCCAATTAAATTATGAATTCAGCTCAGTTCATGCATCAATTTCAGTTTTAGACATTAAGTCATGATTCAGTTCGTAAGTATACTGTGTAGTATCACAGTCTCTTCCTAGTATTTTCATCAAATTATTATCATTCGGGGATGAATGATCCCAAGAGGGGGATGTTGTAATACCCCGAGTTTTCATGTCATAATCCTCTCATCCTTTCTCATGAGATTAGATCCAGTGCAAATAATGGTTACTCATAAGTTGACACTCTCAATTCTATCTTAGCCATATAGTTATTTTTCATGAGGATTCATGCACTTGCAGACCAGTTCAGTAACTCATTATTCTTGAGATCCAGTGATTCAGTTCTATTAGTTACACATGATAGCTTGAAGACTAATATTCCTCTGTGTTTCAGGTTAATTATCCACATTCGAGGACGAATGTTCCCAAGGGGGAGATAATGTAATACCCCGTATTTTCATGCTAGAATTCTAACCATCGTTCCTGCTTGTCTAAGCTCTAATCCAAGTGATTCTCACATGAATACAGGTTGCATGATTATTATCCTAGTCTATGGAGTAGTTTAGAGGTGGAAAATATTTATAGCAATGACATAGAACAAGGTTGAGCTAAGACCAATTGATTCATCCAAAGTTTGACATTCGATTCTACAAGGGTCAACTTAAAACGTTAATATCTCTTAATATACATGGAATTTTTCATCCCAAGACCTATTAAATTGTAGATAATTGAATTATCTTTCCAGTGATACCAATTTTGCAAAAATCCGATACCCGAGTGAAGAGTTATGCCCATTTTCGTGAGAGGCAGTAAGGGTGTGCGATGGGCAATGCGCCGCTCAATCAAATGTGTGCGATTGGGAGTGCGAGGCACACTTAAATGTCTGCCATAAGGTGTGAGACGCACACCTTAAGGTCTGGCATGGGTTGTGCGTCGCATACCTCACTTCCAAGTACCAAAAACACCCGTATATATGTCTATAACGCGGGATTAAACTCCCATAACACCAAAATAAGTTTACTCTCTCTCAAAATCACCAAGAACATTCATTAGAGTTTCAACCTAAAAATTCAAATATCTTAAGACTCAACCATGAGTTTTCAATAATTCTTCGAGGTTCGAAATCCCCATTCCGAGGGCTACAAGAAGCACCTATTATTTTCACGAATAGAGTCTCAAGGTTAAGAGTTCATCCAAAGTTTCAATTTCAAGGTATGTGGGGTTTTTCAACAAGACACCCTTTTGTTCTTGTGCCCAAATTGATTTTTCTTTTATGATATACATGACTTTACATGTTTTGATATGAATTTGAAGCATGAATTTATACCCTATATGGTTTTACAAGAGATTATGATACTCTCTATGTTTTGAAAGTTGAATTGAATGAGAATGATGATATTTTTGTACATAAAACTGAATTTTCCAGATTTTAAAGTAAGTTATATATATTTATGATGAAAAGCATGAATCTTGAGAAAATTTAATATGATTTTGATGTATGAGACCTTGAGTCCTAATTGGAATTGTACTTTGAGAAATTATGTGCTATAAGCACAATGACATTTGAATCCCAAAGCTAATTTTCTTTACCAAGATGTATGATTATAAAGCTGAAATTTTAAGTTTTAAGTGATTATTTTTGTGCTTATGTCATAAAGTATGAAACTTTGGAAGGTTTTATGGTGATATTGATGTATGGGTTTTTTGAACCCTATTTGAGATTATTATTTTGAGAAAATCATGTGTTATAAACACCATGAGTTTAAATAATTTGAAATGATAAAGAAGCTTTAACCTTTTGGTCGTAAAAAGGGTTGTTTTTGAAACCGAAATGAGAAAAGAAATCCAATTTTATTGATTTATTATGAAAGGGGTAGCATGATGGCTCCCGTTGTGAATTTTTGAAATATTTATTGGTGGATTTTCTTTTGAAAAGATCTCAGCTAAGTCCGGGAGGAGTCTTTAGCATCGAGCGGAAGGTATAAGAAGATTGGTACTTCCCTAGAACTACGTGCCCCCGTAGGTTGTGAGCCTGAGGCTGATTTATATATAGTGATCACTAGTGAATAAAAGATTAAGGTCCTACTCCAATGGCAAGGGTAGGACAACTCTCCCCAACATGGGTTAGACGTTGGCCTCCATGTAGCTTACATGATTTATGTCGGTAATGAGAGACTCCCAATGTGTGTGTGTGTGTATTCTCCTATCTAATATGAAAAATCTTATTCTTCTATCTGAGATGAAAACATATTTGTTTGAAAGACTAAGTTTGAGAAAGTCATTGTTTTTGAAAGATTTAATGAACATATATTCCAAAGAGAATTGTTATGAGATTTGATTGCTTGATGATTTGGAATCGAGATGGAAGTGAATTGAGATTTATTATGATGAATCACATGTTTCACCCGATATATTTTACTTTCTTATGATTATGATGATTTTAATTCGAGCTAAGTGTGTCATTTATATCAGCATGCATAATTTTATAAACTGTGATGATATTAAGATATTATTTTATATATGCATTGCACCTCCATATGCTCGGTACGTTTCCATGGTACTGACCCACATATTCGTATGTGGGCTAAATTTTCTCGGAATGTAGGTACAAGGTATAGTGTACATCTTCAGATCCAGTCAGTTCACGGCATCCAGTCAGCAGGTGATGAGTCCTTTTGATTCAAGGGCTTGAGTTAGTTATACAGTTCGAAAAGTGTTAGTATTTTCTTTATCCAACCGTATTGAGTTGGGATAGTCGGGAGTCATGACCTAGCTACCTATAGTCAGTACTAGTAGAGGCTTCATAGACAATCAGTAGAAGTTGATGTATTTTGTTTCTATTTTAGTTGTAAAAGCAGAGTTGTAATCTTGTAAATTTAGTTTTGTATCTATCATATTCAGAATAGAGCTATTTTCCACAGATTTGTATAGATTTATACTTTTTGTTCAGTTGCTTATGAGTTATGCCAGTAAAAGGGTTAGCTTGGGGTCACTTGTGATCCTAAGCACCGTGTGACATCTCAGGACCCGATTTTAGGGTGTTACATTATGCTATCGAGTCCTTGGGGTATTTAACACCCGATAATTTAGCTGTTTACCTAAAGCCATGGTCAGTCACAGAATAGATCAGTCAAGTCATGATCAGTAGAATTCAATCAGTTACAAAACTCAGGAAAACTCAGTGAACTCAGTATCAGTCCAGTTCACTATAATCAGTTCAGTTCAATTATATAGTACAATCAGTACCAGTTTAGCCCAGCTTAGTACAGTTTAGAAATCAGTCCAGTGTCTATTCAGTTGGGAGTAAGATCAACACTGAGTGAACCCAATGATGGGGACTCACCTGCTAGTAGAGGGTATGATCCTTAGAAATAGTCCTTGCATTCCAGAACTACGTAGCCAGTGTAGGTAGAGGCATCAAGCTGCCCGTTAAGGGTTGATAAGGTTTCCTACCTTTCAGTTGAGGGTACCACCGTTCTCATTTAGGGAACCTACCAAAAGAGGGTGACTCAGCTTGTCTTTACCTGTGGCACGGTACTGACACCCTTCCTACTGGGGTTACAGGTTGGACCCTACTCTATTTAGAAAGGGACATGTCTGTTAGATAATTACCTCCCACAGTCTTAATTTTAGTTCCAGTCTTAGTAGAGAACTCAATTCAGTTCTACAGAACTAGGACTGTTAGATACAGTCACTTAATTATCAGTAATATAGTCTCAGTAAACTCACATATTAGTTAATCAGTATTCAGAACTCAGTATCCAGTGCTGTCATGATCTCAATTACAGTATACATATTCATTCATGTACTCTTATTCAGCCAAACTCATGTCATGTAGTTAGTATTATTCATGCATATGAACCCATACATTTCATCATACCTCACTTAGCATACCAGTACATTCAAAGTACTGATGCATACCTTTCGTTTGTGCTATGATGTTTTATATTATAAGTTCAGACACACGAGCTCCCGGTCATACTTAGCAGTTCAAATTTTCAGCAGCCAGAGTTTATGGTGAGTCTTCATAGTTTGAGGACATGATTATTCTTCAGCAATTCAGTTTATCAGTACAGGTTTCAGTAGTTGGAGTTAGTTGGAGGCTTTTCCTATCAACTTTATGTTCAGATAGTAGAGGCTTTCAGACTAGAATATTTCAAACAGATGTTTAGTTTTTGTATTGATATACCGTATTCATTATTTATTTACAGTATTGAACCTTATGTCCAGTTTCCATCTAATTTCTACATATTTACAGTATTATTATTCAGTTATAGGTACCAATCATGGGTTAGTTTGTGGTCCTTCGGAATTATGAGCATCATGTAGTGTTTGGAGTACAGACTCGAGGCGTTACATGTAACTTTACTCTACTTCCTTTATCATGCATCAATAAAAAATAGACAAACAAGGAGAAAGCAATAGTAGTAGCAGTTCTCATTTTTCTATGGCTAGACTTTTGGTTGGCAGTTGCAGTGTCATCAATGAAGAGGCTAAGAGATGGACGATAATAATTATCCCTCGCTCCTAAAATTAGGATAGGCCACATGTGTTGTACCAAACAAATTCCCATCGTTCACATTTCTAGCTAAGTGAAGCATCATGTTTATGTATGAATTCTTGAATTTGTTCCATAAATTTAAAGGTGAAAAAATCTTTAATTTCAAATTAGAAATAGCTTTAATTTTCTTTTGGCTAATAATTCTTGTCAACTACTAAGAGATATAGACTATTTCGGACCTTTTATCACTGGTCTAGATGTCTATCAATTTGCAGTTACTTTCTTTATTTGAGATGCTTCTTAAGTTTTAAACTTTGCACAGTTCCTAAAAAATATTCTTCATAAGTTCACTTGAGTTTGATGAACTTGACCTAAAAATCCCAGAACAAGCCCAAACATTCTAGAATTGGCTATGTGATGAAGGGGTTGTATAAATAAAGACACCTGTAAAGCCACCAATTGTACCTAAAGGCTTAGGATTAGTTGCTATAATTTGAGACATAACAAGTTTTTACCCATAACGGGTACTTTAAGAAGCCAGTAGAAAGCAATATAAAGAAATAAGTTATTTCCTTACAAAAATAAGCGAACTTGATAATATAATATATAATTGAAATGCTCTCTATTATTTCAAGGAATTTTTTAAAAAGTCGGAGTACAAAATTTCAGAATGCAAGAGGTAGTCAATTCAGAAAAAATTGACTTCATTAGAGAAGCTAATATTATATACTTTCTATGTAGAATCTAATCTCCTTATTGAGAACATAGTGAAGTAAGTGGTTTGTCTAATTGCGTGGAAAAAATGTAATAACAATAACTTACAACTTCAATTGGTGTTATCTACTGCAATGTTACAGGGCTAAAAGATATCTTATCAAAATAGAGAGTAGAGCATCAACTTTAAATGAAAGAAGTAGAATACTGGACATTTATCTTGAGACATGTTAAAGAGAAGAAGCGTGGTGCAAATCTCTTCATCTTGCTTCCTGCGAGGTGAAAGAAAAACTAAAGTGGTTTTTCATGTTGAGCATAGAGTTTCAAAATTACTTGATGTCACTAAATACAGGTTATCCTTCATTTATGAAACCATATACAAGTGTTAGTGTTGATTTGGGTGATAAACCAAGTAAGTTTAATGGTTCATTATCAAAAGTTCAACAATTTCTGAAAAATCTTGGCAAGAAAGCTTTTAAGAATGTTCCAGAAAATAAAGAAAGCAGCATTTCAATGTCAGATCATGAAGGAAGGAAGATAAGTGAGAGAGCTCATTCCTTACAAGACCTTGCTTTTGCTGGCGGTGGCGGAAAGTTGGCTTCAACACGAAAACCTCTTGAATTTTATACTAAGGACGTTGTAGTGCCTTCATCTACATCATCATCTTCTGTATCAGGAATCCAGAGTCAAACATCTATTACTTCTGATGCAGATTCTGATGACAGGACTTTTGGTGATGAAGGAACTCTTTGCTGGAAGTTGTTGATTTCCCATTTGTTCTTTGATGCTAAAAGAAACGACCAAATGAAAACCTCTTGGCAAGCGAAGATTCAGGTTTGCAATCTCCTTTCTCTTTCCATGTGTATGTGCTTTTATCTTTGATTTAAGCTTTTTGGTTACTGACATCATAATTTGCTAACTACTGCTTTGAATCAAATGAACATCTTTTGCACTTAGTACTGTAGGTGGAAAATTAGCAATTAAGTTTTGTCAGTTGCAAGTGCTTGAGTAAGAAATGCTTTTGGTTCCATATTATATAACTTTTTTGTTTTAGAAATTGGGTCTGGATTGGTTGATTTTCTCCTCTTCCTGTGAGAGTTATATCATGACAAGAAATTTTTTTAATGACAGTGTGTAGTGAATAATCTTCCAAATGTCAGATGATCTTGAGAAAGGTCATAGGTTATCTTGGTAGGCTAAAAATATGATAAGTTAAGAGAGAATGTAGTACTTTACTGGAGGGGTTGGGTGTCATTGCTATCAATATTTCACAAAAATGTAGCTACTTTACGAATAGGTATGCAAATATTTATCCAAAATTTTAAAGACAGAGAAATACGTACAGTGTTACCAGTGCTATCTATAATGTAATTCTTTCAATAGACAAATGGATCTTCATTCCTCTACTATAACAGTTTAGGTAATTGGAACTTCTATTCTAATAACTATTGTGTTTGTCTTCTTTGACTAAAGATTAGTTTTATTATCACATTTTTAACTTCTTAACTAATTTAATCATTAAATCTAATTTAACAGATGTTTGATTGTGAATCCTCAAGAGATTGATTACAGCAACAAAAATGCATCTGTACAAATTACCAAAAGGCTATTATTCGGTGAACTTCATCCTGAATGCTACTTGCAGTGTTTAATATGACCAACTTACAAAATATGAAATAAATAAATTAACAAAAGCTTTGAGAAATATTAGATTACATATACAGCTGCATTTTATAACTACACATTGTCAAATGAAAAATAATTTCAGCATGTGTTGATTCAAAGTCTAAGCAAACATGAAATATTAGAAGAAACACATGGTAGAGGTATATGCAACAGCCATGTAAGTTAAAATTAGAAGTCCTAATTGTTTCAGTTAAGCTCGGGAAGCCAAGAAATAAATAGCCCCAGTAAAGCCAGAACAAAGGAAGAGCAGAGTAGATGAAGAAGGATGAATTCTCAGCCATTTGTTCAACAACACGTGTTATTGCTTGTATGTTTACAGCACTGCATATTTGAGAAGAAACCCAAATTGATACCAATTCAAAATTGGATTTTTTCTAGATTTATCTTTGTCTTGAACCGGGGTCTATTAGAAATAACCTCTCTACCTTATCTTCAAGATAGAAATAAGGTCTGCATAGTGTGTACACTCTATCCTCTTCGGACCCCATTTTGTGGAACTACAATGGATCTATTGTTGGTGTACATTGCTTGGCATATTGATGAATTTAGCTAATGTTATTATGATTTGGGTAATTAGGAGTAATAGAGAAAAATATATCTTGTCCAGTACTTTGTTCTTTTTTTAATTGAGCTTCTCTTTTTTAGACCCTCTGATATAATTGATTGTTGTAATTAACATGCAACAATGTATGATAGTTTGAGTATTTGAAACTAATTGATTTTCACCTATTAGCTTGCTTTTATATTAGATAGATTAATGCACACCAATATAGCATTTCGATGAATTTGGATAAAGCAATTATTTTTTAGTAATTAGGAACAAAGAAGAAAAATGGAACATTTAGAAGTATATTACTTATTTCCCATTGAGAATTCTCTCTTCTGGTCACTTTCGTGCAACTAGGAGTACTTTCTTGCTGCTTGCTTTCTTTTAAATTTTTCAATTTTTATATTTGTCAATCTTCCATTCTATGGAGCAAAGAGCAACTTGAAAGATGTTGTGGTTGTGATTCCCAAGTTGGCAGTGATTGTACACATTTTGGAATTATGAATTTTCTTTATTCCGTGCAGACTAGTCGTGTTGAGATGCCCTTTCATTTACATCATATTAAAGTGCACGACTCTCTCATTAATGATCCAGGCAGAGTCCTCGATCTATCTTTGATCCAACAAATGGCCTTTTTCACAAGGTATGTGAATTTGTGTCTTAAGATGTTCTGAGTCTTTTATAACTATCTAAACTTCCTTATATGTGGAAATCCTAGAGTTGTCAGGGGCCAGGTACATGCCTATACAATGTCGTAGGTGCGGGGAGGCGAGATTTCCTCTTATATTGGGGGGATAAACTTCTCCTGAAATATCATCAATGCCGTTTTAGCCGTCTTAACCCTTCATATGTAGGTCTTACAGTTGTCTGGGACATGTATTTAGGCATAGTAGGTGCAGGAAATAAGATTCCCTATTATATTGGGAGATGTAGTTCTCACAGAATGGCTGAATATTGCCTTAAGGGGTAATTTCCTAGGATGTATTAGATGCCTAAAATGTGTAGTAGATATACACCCTATTCTATATCATAGGGTGTATAACTAATACATAGCAAACCATGGGATTAGCACTACAAGGGCTATTAATACATGTTTAAGCATGGTTAAAGATAAAATTCTAGTTAATACACCTAACCAACCAAACAGAGACAGTGGATAAGAACTAACCCTAGCACAACTAATCTGAACATTACTAATACACTCTATTTAGTACTATTCTTATAAACTCTACCATAAAATTGCTAAATGTCTTCGCCCTTTATATATATATATTCTTTTATAATGTAGTAGGTACAGGAAATGAGGTTCCACTGTTGTAGAAAAATTCTAGAGTTATGGGGTGTATATTCAATGAACTAGATGCAGGAGGACAAGGTTTTAAGGGTCAAGACTCTTGGTAGTCATCATTCTGCACAACTTTTCTGGATACTTCAATTAGTTAGATATTCAAGACTCTTGTTCTTAGTATTTAAACACTATTTTCTTCTACTTCAATTGTTTCTGTTTTTTATCTATATAATAATTAATAATATAGCTAGAACTCTCGCTTCAGCTGGATGAAAGAGTATTAGTTAAACTAGCTAATAAGGAAGTCTTCGTACTAACTTTGTGAATTACTTTTTTGGAATTTCTTTCAAGTGAAAACAGCAGCCTTTCCGAGTATAGTTACTTATTGTGAAGTTGCAATGCATGTCAGTTTGCTTACAATTTGAATCAACACATGCTGAATTTTTTTCCATTTGTTTACCGAGTAATAGCCTTTTGGTGATTTCTGTAGGTGCTTTTTTGGAGCTAACTGAACGGGTGAAAAGATGGATAAGATTCATTTTTCATATATTTCATCTTGTAATTCGGATTATGGTCTAAAGTGTTGCATTTTTTTGTAAGGACCATGATTAAGTTATTTAAAGTAAATGAGAAACAGAGAAAGAAAGCCGTCAGTTAAGAAACAAAAGTCCTAGAAAGTTGCGTCTTCATAAAGGTATTCCCTTTTCCCCTTCATTGTAAAATCTTTTTAATCTTAAGTACTTTATCCATTATGTTTTTCAGTGAGATATTTTTCCTATTGCTTTCTGCATGCCAAATTGATCAATTTAATTTTGATCAGCTAGGTTTCATTTCAATTTTGTATACTCTCATTCATAGATCTTACGTGTAAAATTTTGGATGAAATTGTATACTCCGGTTATAATTTGAGACATGAGAAGTTTTTGCCCATAACGTGAGCCACTTTTCACCTCTTTGGTTTATCCAAAATTTTAAAAATAAAGAGATATGTACAGTGTTACTAATTCTACCTACGATTTAATTCTTTCAATTTACAAATGAATTTTCATTCCAATACCATAATAGCTTAGGTTATTGAAACTTTTATCCTAATATATATTGTGTTTGTCTTCTTTGAATAAAGATTTATTTTATTATAACATTTAGAACTGATTAACTAATTTAATCTTTAAATTTAATTTAACAGGTGGTTGATCGTGAATGTCCAAGAGATTGATCGTAGCAACAAAAATTCATCTCCTATTGTAGAATTTATAAATATTATATGTATCAATGTAAATAGACAACAGTCACTATCATATATGAATGTGAGCATCCAGTAGTATGTTATTCTCATGATTATATAAAACATACATATGGGATTATTTCTATCAACTAATACAATCAAACGGGATAGTCCCTTACTATTACATCTTCATTTTATGCTATGTTGTTATAGCATATGGGTTTCCATCCCCAGTTCAGTCCTCAACTTCGATCATACTAACCTGTCATTGCCATTTAAGTATACAATTATTCAATTTTCAAATTGGCATCTAAACCAATGTGCATGATTGGATGACATGTTGGAAAAAAAGTTTAAAAAATTCTCATTGATTACTTTATTCTACTATACGCATTGGGCCCGTGCAACGCATAGGCATTCCTATCTAGTACTTATATATAAGAGAGGATCTTGATTTTAGTAGTCCTCACAAGGAGTTTTCTGGTATTTTAATTTTTTTGTGAAATAAAATTATTACACGTGGTAATTAATAGTGTCTTTTTATTACATATTTCTATTTTCACCCTTATTCTTTTTGTTAAAACTATTCGACTTGGATTTTTATAATTGATTTTTTCTTACCACTTGTTAGCTGATTATTTTAAATCAATAATTACTTTAACTCAAAATTCACTTGTTAAACCTCACTTCATCCTTGTTAGATAATTAGTTAATCCTCCCTTCATTTTAAATCAACAATCACTTTAACTCAAAAAATATTCAATCTAACTTTAATCCAAAATAAAAATTTGCAATAATTTTCAACTACAACCTCATACTTAGTTCTTTGTTATATTATTCAGTTTTCAAAATATATAATTAAAATGGGATGAACAGAGTACTCTTATAAGGAGCGTGAAAAAAAATAACATGATAAGTTAATGGACCAAATTGAGTAATCTATTAATGTAGTTTAATTATCATTTAATATCCTTATAGATCATTTTTTGGTTAATTTATATAAAGGCTCTAAATTAAGGTTATAATTACATAGTATAAACTTGAAATCATTGATTTTGTTTTAGATGATTCTATCGATGAAAAAAATTATTTTGCGAAAACTATTGCCTCTAAAATTATGAGCGAAGTTAAAACTCAACAAAAATCAAAATAAAATTATTTTTAGCTATAACTAAGAAATTACATACTAGCAAATTTATAAAAGTATCGGTATTCTTTCTATTTATGATCTTCATCGAGTGTAATTGATAAATATTTTAAATCATATCATCATATAAATATCGAGTTACTTGTAACCTTTTGATATATTCTAATTCTCTAGTAATACTTTCTTCCTCACAAATAATATTTTATTTAAAATTATGCAGTTATGTGATTAACACCTTTAATAATTATGAAAACTTATCAATATGACTTGTTTAACATATCATTAGATTATACTGATTATAAAGTAAAAATATATATATAATACAAATTATAGTTTTAAATTAAAATTATTATTTTTATACTTTGACTTTAGGCCCGGGCTTAGCAAGGACCTCGTGAAACTAGTTACATATTTATGAGACCATTTTTTTTTTTTGTAATTTTTTTGTGGCTAATTCATTTTGGGGCTATTTCTTTTTTTTTTTTTGTAAAGAAAACTTGAATATATTTATTATAAACTAACTACTTGATTGTATATATTTAAATTATCGGAAAAGAAAAATTGAAGAAGTTACATAACAACTATAAACATCTTGTTACAAAAGACGATCACACAATCAAAGAGCCCGATAGGGTAGCAGCGGAAAATACCCAAGACTAAACTTTCCCTTCCAACTTGAACTAAGAGGAGACAAATAAATCCAAGCAAAATAGATTAATATACAGCAAACAAATCAACCAAATGAAACAAGATAAGAATAAAGGCAATCACACGAGACACCAAATTTAAGTGGAAAACCCTTCGGTGTGAAGAGTAAAAAACCATGGGACCAAATCTCCACTGTAATCATCAAAGAGTTACAATATTATCCTCCAAAATAGACACCAAACAAGTGTCAAACAACAAGAAACAATACATAAACCACAGCACCAAACACTAGAGAATTAAAGGAGTGAAAGCACCAAAAATGCAGCTACTGTTCGAGAATGAAGAACAGGATCTAAAGGCCACCAAATTAAGCTCCGTCAGTTCCTAATCAAATATTGAGATGAGAGGAACAAGCATTCCAAAAATCAGCTCAATCGGAGAAGAAACAAAGCGAAAATCTCAATTTGAAGTTGACAGTTGTGGCTGAAATTTAGGTGCGAAAATCAGCTTTCTTTTTCTCTCTTTGGCTGCTGAAAACTCTCTTTTTGTGATGGTGAATAAGACCTAAAAAGATCAATATATATACCCCATAGTAATGGGCCTATGGGCAAAAGTGGGTTGGTCCAAATTGGGCTTCATTTATCCACATAGGAAGGAAAAAAGACCCAATAACCCAACAATTCTCCCCCTCCCAACTATGTGGAGGAGACCGCCATCCCGGCGATCATGCAACAATCTTCAAAATTCCCTATTGGAAAATATTTAGTCATCATGTTGGTACCATTATCATCTGTATGAATCTTCTCAAGTTCAAGCAACTTCGAATCCAACACATCCCGAATCCAATGGTATCTCACATCAATGTGTTTAGACCGACCATGAAATGTAGAATTCTTGCCAAGATGTATGGCACTTTGACTGTCGCAATAAAGCACATACCTCTCTTAAGCACAACCAAGTTTCCCAAAGAATCTCTTCATCCAAAGCAATTCTTTACAAGCTTCAACAGCAGCAATAAGCTCAGCTTCTGTAGTAGATAGAGCACCACATTTTTGCAACCTAGATTGCCAAGACACAGCTTCCCCTGCAAAAGTAATCAAATATCCTGAAGTAGACTTACGGGTATCAACATCACCGGCCTTATCTGAATCAGTATAACCACAAAGAATAGGCTTTCCTGTACCAAAACACAAACTCAGACTAGAAGTGCCACAAAGATATCTCATAATCCACTTCACAGCATTCCAATGTTCTCTTCCCAAATTAGAAAGAAAATGACTAACAACACCAACAGCATGAGCAATATCCGATCTTGTGTAAACCATTGCATACATCAAACTACCAACAGCTGAAGCATAAGGAACTTTCTTCATATCTTCCTTCTCATCATCACTGGAAGGACACTGCTTCGTGCTCAACTTGAAGTGCATAGCTAAAGGTGTACTGACAACCTTAGCCTTGTCCATGTTAAACCTTCGAAGTACTTTCTGAATATACTTTTCTTCTGATAACCATAACTTCTTGGCCTTTCTGTCACGAAAAATCTGCATGCCAAGAATCTGCTTTGCTGGTCCTAAGTCTTTCATAGAAAAAGACTTACTCAACTCTTGTTTCAACTTTTGAATCCTGCAAGCATTATAACCAACAACAAGCATGTCATCAACATAAAGCTATGCAATAATAAAGTCACCATCAGAGAATTTTTGCACAAAAACACAATGGTCTGAAGTAGTCTTCTTGAAGCCCTACTGACTCATAAAGGAACCAAACTTCCTGTACCACTGCCTAGGAGCTTGTTTCAAACCATAAAAGCTCTTCTTCAATTTGCAAACATAATTCACTTTTCCCTTGACTTCATAACCTTCGGGTTGCTCCATGTAAATTTCTTCATCTAAATCACCACGGAGATAAGCATTTTTAATATCCATGTGCTCAACCTCTAAATCTAGACTTGCAACTAAGCTTAGAACCACACGAATGGATGACATCTTTACAACCAGAGAAAATATCTCATCAAAATTAACTCTCTTTTTCTGGTTAAATCCCTTTACAACCAATCTAGCTTTGTACCGTGGAATTGGATTACCATCTTCATGCTTCACTTTAAAAATCCACCTATTTTTCAAAGCTTTTCTGTCTTTAGACAGCTTAACCAAATCAAAGGTATGATAATCTTGCAAAGATTTAATTTCATCTTCCATAGCATCAAACCACTTTTCTTTTTCTTCACTTTTTATGGCCTCATCAAGACTCTCAGGTTCTCCCCCATCAGTCAAGAGTACATACTCACTGGGAGAATAACGAGATGAAGGTATTCTCTCTCTTGTAGATCGTTTGAGAGAACTCTCTAGAGCATTAACAACTGGTTGCTGATCTACCATATCAACTTGCACTGGAGCATCAACAACTTCTTGCTGTTCATTCTGAACATGATCATCATCTTCATTATCAACTTGATTTTCATCATCATGAAGATTTTCTTCAGGAGCAGTAGTCAACGAAACTGGATCAACATCAACTAGGCTCTCACTACTCTGAGAATCAACCTTCTCATCTTTGTCAAAATCTTCAATTGTTTGGTCTTCAAATAACACAACATCGCAGCTTCTAACAAGTTTCTTCTCAATTAGATCATAGAAACGATAGCCAAATTCATCTTGACCATAACTAATGAAGATACACTGTCTAGTTTTAACATCCAACTTTGACCTTTCATCCTTAGGAACATGAACAGAAGATTTACACCCAAAGACTCTAAGATGGTCATAAGAAACATTCTTATCATACCAAACTCTGTCAGGGACATCACCATTCAAAGCAACAGTAGGAGATAAATTGATAACATAAACAGCCGTATTAAGTGCTTCTTCCCAAAAGGAATCTGGCAGCTTAGCATCTGAAAGCATACATTAACCCTCTCAACTAGTGGTCTGTTCATCCTCTCTGCTAAGCCATTCAACTGAGAAATCTTTGGAGGAGTTTTCTGATGCCGAATACCCTACTCTCTGCAATATCTATCAAAAGGACCAATAGACTCACCATCATTATCTGAACGGATGCATTTTAATTTTTTTCCCTGTCTGTCTTTCACCCAAGGCCTGAAAATTCTTGAACACAACAAGTACTTGATCCTTGGACTTCAAAGAAAATACCAGAGTTTGCGAGAATGATCATCAATAAAAGTCACAAAGTAATGTGCACCACTATGAGACCTTACTTTAAAAGGACCGCACAAATCAGAATGCACCAACTCCAGCAAATCGAGCTTTCTTGAAGGCGGATGACTCTGAAAAGAAACTATTTTCTGTTTACCGGGTAAGCAATGAACACACTTTTTCAACTTTGCTTGTTTACTCCAGAAAGCAAATTTTTCTTACCCAAACTATCAATCCCCTTCTTACTCATATGACTCAACCTTCTATGCCACAACTCTGATGAAGTATCATTCTCCACCAAGTTTATCAAGCCTCTAAAAGTAGAGCCCTGAAATACGTACAAGTTAGACAACTTGTCACCTCGAGCCACAATCATCGAACCTCCAGTAAGCTTTTACTGGCCAGCACCAAGAGTATTAACATAACCCTCATCATCAAGACTTCCTACAGAAATTAAATTCAGGCGAACATCTAGAGCATGCTTGACATTATTGAGAACTATTTTGGAACTATTGTTACTTTCCAAACAAATAGTGCCAATGCCAAATACTTTAATTTTATCATTATTGCCCATTTTCAACATCCCAAAATTACCTGGGGTATAAGAAGAAAATAATTCCTTCTTTGGCGTAACATGAGATGTAGCACCAGAATCCACAAACCAGCTAGACTCATCGCAAACAAGATTAATGTCATTCTCACCATAAGCAACAAGAAGATCAGCATTAGCAACAACAGCAACACAATTTTCATTATCGTCTTCTTTCTTTTGTCGTCTTATATCTCTCTTATGCTTATAACAATATTTCATGTTATGTCCCTTTTTGCTGCAATAGTCACATGTAACAATCTTGAATTTGGACCTTGACTTGATTCTACTTTTATCTCTATCATTTGAATCTCTGGACTTGTTTCTCTCCCTCTCTTCAGTAACCAAAACATCAGAGTTTGAAAATAAAGAAGATGAAGCCTGAGATCTTCTTCTCATCTCTTCATTCAAGACACCACTCTTAACATATTCCATAGTTACAATACCACCGGGAGCATAATTAGTCAAAGAAACTCGAAAAGTTTCCCAAGAGTCAAGCAGAGTATTAAGAAGCCAAAGTCCTTGAATTTCTTCATCGAACTTTACACCCATTCCGGACAGCTGGTCAAGGACACCCTAAAAATCATTAATATGATCAAAAATAGACCTACCCTCTTTATATCTGATATTCATCAATTGCTTAAGCAGGAACAACTTTTTATTGCCCGTCTTCGAAGCATAAAGTGTCTCGAGCTTATCCCACAAACTTCTAGCATGTGTCTCATTCACAATATGATTTCTAAAATTATCTTCAACCCATTGTCTGATATAGCCACAAACTTGTAAGTGCTCAAATTCTCAATCCTCATCTGTCATGAATTCAGGTTTAGTAGATGCAAACACAGGTAGATGTATTTTCTTGACAAATAGAAGATTTTTCATCTTGCCTTTCCAAGTATAATAGTTACTACCATTCAAACATACCATCTTGCTCATATTTTCCTCCATCATTCAAATCTACAATCAACAACAACGAACTCTCTGATACCACTTCTTAGGAAAGACGAGCGCACAATCAAAGAGCCCGACAGGGTAGCAGCAGAAAATACCCAAGACTAAACTTTCCCTTCCAACTTGAACCAAGAGGAGACAAATAAACTCAATCAAAATAGAGTAATATATAGCAAATAAATCAACCAAATGAAACAAGTTAAGAATAAAGGCAATCACACGAGACACCAAATTTACATGGAAAATCCTTCGGTGTGAAGAGTTAAAAACCACGGGACCAAACCTCCACTATAATCACCAAAGAGTTACAATATTGTCCTCCAAAATAGACACCAAACAAGTGCCAAACAACAAGAAACAATACATAAACCACAGCACCAAACACTAGAGAAATAAAGGAGTGAAAGCACCAAAAATGCAGCTACTGTTCGAGAATGAAGAACAGGATCTAAAGGCCACCAAATTAAGCTCCGTCAGTTCCTAATCAAAGATTGAGATGAGAGGAACAAGCATTCCAAAAATCAGCTCAATCGGAGAAGAAACAAAGCGAAAATCTCAATTTGAAGTTGACAGCTGTGGCTGAAATTTAGGTGCGAAAATCAGCTTTCTTTTTCTCTCTTTGGCTGCTGAAAACTCTCTTTTTGTGATGGTGAATAAGACCTAAAAATATCAATATATATGCCCTATAGTAATGGGTCTATGGGCAAAAGTGGGTTGGTCTAAATTGAGTTTCATTTATCCATATAGGAAAGGAAAAAGACCCAATAACCCAACACATCTTTCTATTTTCCTTTTTGGCTAAAGGAGATGTTTTTTTATTTACGTGACCAAAGAAGTGAAGACATGATTACAAGAAGTGAATTTTCTTATCGAAGCTACTCCAGAACAATCTTTATTAGAAGTGGTTAATCTGAGGTAAGGGATAATACAACAGTAATAAAGTTTGGGAGAGGAATAATATTGTGGCAATCAAGTTACATTACATGTGCAAAGAGAAAACATACGTATTGTTTAAGGATAGATTTCAATTAGAGACCTCAAGCCAAGAGAGGATATTATTTTGTATTCACTAAATCCAGCTTCTAAGAAGAGTTTTTCCCATTCTTTCTTGCTTCTCTCTTTGGAAGCATAAGTAATCCTCATGATAAAGTCCATCAAGTGTTGTGATTGAATAAGCTGCTCATTGCTACAATTATCCTCCATTATTATGTCTATGATTATCACTTTCCCTCCCTTTTCCTTGCTTGGAATTGACTCTTTGCATATCTTGAGCAACTTAACACAATCTTGGTCACTCCAATTGTGCAAAATCCACTATTTCACCATAAAGCAACAATTTAAGTAATTAGTAAATAGTTAGGAATATTTCCATTGTACTATTGTAGCAGTAACATAACAAAGTTTTTTTGTTACATTAAAGTAACTGAATTTTACTTGTTATAATAGTTGTCACAAAACTTTATACCTACCTAGCTACCTATAACATTAAAATTCTTCAAAATTTACCCATTGTTTGACGACAAATTAAAACCAAAACCTAAGATAGGTTATAAGGTTGTTTGTAATAATAGTGTTATAAATTGAGTTACTTCAACATAACAAAAAATGATTTTATGACTTTTACTGTAATATATAGTGAATAAAATATAATAACACTATAAAAAAAAATTGTGAAATTCCCACTGTTTTCATCGGAACATATGGAAAAATGAGATTGTAATGCAACTCATCAAAAAGCCTCTAACAAGTCCATTTTTGACAAATTCTAAATAATACATACCTTGAGTAGGATTGCATTAGCATGAGGAATGTTATCAAACATACTTCCGACTACAAATTTCAAGTTTTCAGTTTCCTTTCGCTCACCTATGACATGAGGTAGATCAAAAATAATGCATTTCAAGCTAGGAAAAGTATTTGCGATGGCCGTGGCCACTGTGCCACTTCCACCACCAACGTCCACCAACGACGTCAAGCCCTCAAAGACATGCTTACAACAATCAGAAATCAACAAATTGGAGATCAACCTCGAATCACCAGCCATTGCATCGTTGAAAACACTATTAAAGTTTGATTCTTCAGCACAATAATCCCAATGAGATTTCCCATTTGCCGTTTCAAAGGCAGTGGGGAGATCATCCCGCAACCATTTGCTCAGGGAAGCAGCCGTGTTTAGCACAACAGGATGTTGGGCAAAAAGGAAAACTGACCTCTTGCCGGAGGGGTCATTTTCCACAAGAAGACGGCTAACACGGGTGAGTGAATAGCCGTCTCTCTGTTGTAATTTGTGATACTTGAAAAGGCCAAAAACAACTAAAACTCCCATTAAAATCGGGATAAAGGAAGCCTTAGAAGGGTTCAAATTAGGCAACGTAGCAACAAGGTCAGAAAGGGACGTGATTGGATTTCATTTTTGTGAATTATATCAGGAATTCCTAATTCAATTGCGCATTTTATACATAAAGGACGCAAATAACTCGATATGTAATCCCAACTTTGAGCTTCAGCTTGTATTAGCTGATTAGCACAAGTGCCTTCGTTGTTGAGCATTATGTCAACTAATTAAAATGAAGAGTTTCATAAGCACAGTGTTAATTAGGATATGAATTACTAGAACATAATACTGCTACTTTTATGGAGAGACCCCGTTGCGTGGACTTCGGGGATTAACTAATGATGCAAATTTAGGATAATAGGATTAGGCGATTTGGGCAGGGCAGCACAGGGATATGACTATTGATTTGGGCAGGGCAGGACAGGCTCCTCCCCCACATGCCTCAGTTGTCATCCCTAGATTAGGTTAAGTTCCATACTCTTATTAATCTTGCTAATTATCAAGTACCAATCCTACTATATCTACATAGGGTAGGATCCATATCGAACCACTTGTTACCCCAAGTGGCTTAATTAAAAGCAAAGAAAAATCTGTAGGGATAGTTTGGCATCCAGATTAAATTATTCATCATTTATAATTTTGGGATTAAATAACTTCATTTGGAAGATGAAATAAAATAATCTCAAAATGAATAGAATAAGATGAAATTAAATTATACTACATTTAATTGATTATATAAATTTATTATTAATAAAAATGTCAATTGCACAAGGTTGAGGAAAGCATTTAATTTTTAAAGCAAAATTGGAGGAGAAAATAATTTTCACCTATTTATATTATGTAAAAGTTATTAAAGTTCTAAATTGTTCAAATAAGAGCTATTATGTTCAACAGTTCAAAATTTAGTTTATTTCGAAGTCCTCATTATTAGAAAATTAACTTACTACTGTTGCATATATGAACCCTACTTTTCAAAGAGAAAAGACATGAACCAGATTTTCTGAGAACCACATTTCTAATATAATATAAATATAAAATATTATTTGCAGGCAAAAGTAGTTCAAAGATGAAGCTAATAAACCAAAGATATAATATAAATATAAAATATTATTTGCAGGCAAAAGCAGTTCAAAGATGAAGCTAATAAACCAAAGATTTTACTAGCTAGTGATTATTAATGGTAGTTTTACATGTGTACTAGTGAAATAGGTCGTGCTTTGCGCGGTTGTAAAATAACTTATTAAATATGTAAATTTCAAATAATTAAATATAAAGAGTAAGTTATGATTCTTTTTAATTTTTACTTCTTCTCTTTTCATTTTTATCGTTCTTCATCCTTTTTATACTTAGTTGCTTTTCCTTCGTCTTTCTATTTTTGAATCTGCAAGGATCATGATTGGAAATCTTTTGATAATTTTTTCCTATTAGAAATTATATAGAAATTTCTTATCAAAAGGGTCAAGTTATATACGATCTAAAGTGATAGTAAAAAAAATAAAATTACGCTAATATAAAGAATAAGAAAAAAAGAACTAAATATATAAATTTGAAAATTGAAGAAGATAAGATGTTAATATTAATTTCTGTCACTTATCCAATCCCTTTCACCACAGTAACAACTACATAGTTACAATTATCAGGTATATTGATGTACATTGGAAATCATTTTATGTAATCACAATAATGTGAACAAATAATTAGCATTAAAACACAAATAATTTATACCATTTGTAGGGGGGTGCGGATATTTAATAGATCTAATAGATTTATTAGGTTTCTAGTGAATCTATTTTTATTTGTGCGTGGATATTCCTTTAATTTTATTTCAATATCTTTTAATGATTTACTTTTTTCGTAAGATATATTCATTAATTTGTTTATTATTTTATCCTGTAGTAATTACAGAGTTACAAATTTCTGTATAATAATTTATCCTATCTGTACTGTAATATATATCTAATTCTAGATTTTCAATGTTATTTATTATTTTGTGTTGTTCTTTTCGTAGTGACTTTTTTAAATTATATAAACTTTCACATGTACTTTTTTCTAAATTTTCTAAGGTTTTTTCTATCCATATTAATTTTTCTTTTAGATTTTCCATTATTTTTCTAATTCGGTTTCTATAATTAATTTCATTATTTAGATTTTTTTGATTTTCTCTAGTTTGTCTAATATATTCTAACATCTCTTAATCTGTATGATATCCTTCTGGGTAAATTTCTTCGTATAACTATTCTAGCCAATTTATAGTTTCTATTTCGTAGTCTATTACTTTTTCTAATATTATTTTCTTAATATCTATAATTTCTATATCTTTAAGTATATATAAGATTAAAACTTTAAGATAATCTAAATGATCTATCATTTAAAATTGATTTTATTATAATATTTTGTAGTTGTTTGTTTTAGCCTTAGTAGTTCTTGCATATTTTTATTAAGAAATTTTATGTATTTTATATCTTTATTTTCCATGTATTTGTCTATATTTATTTTTATCTGTTTTTCTAGTAACTGTATGTAATTTATCATCGTAAGTATTTATAAGAGTAGTTAGGTAGATATGGTATATAATTTACTTTAGTCATGTAATATTTACCAAAGGCTTTTTCTAATATGATTTTTCTTATATCTACTACTTTTATATCTCTAAGTGCATACAAAATAAGTATTTTAAATTTATCTACCATCACATCAGATAAATAATCATTCATTTTCATAAAATTGCTTTTTTCAAAATATTCTCTTCAACCATGTACATAACAAAATATGGTCATCTTAGCTTACTATATACTAGATTATTCTTAAATAATATGTTCTTCGGTCACTATTAACATGGTAATCCGGATACTTTTTCCCTTAAACAGCGCCTCTACTCTGGTTACTCCCCGCCACGGCTTCTTGCCTCATTGGTTTCACCTTTAGGATGGCATAGTCCTTAGGGATTTTTCTCCATTTCCTCTTTGTTAATAAACTTCTTAACATATTATTCTTCGAATAATTCTACTATAAAGTAACTAATATGAATTTATTTTATCACATCATGATTGTTGGGAATTATGAATTTAGCTATTCATAATCATAAATAAATATACCTGTTCGGGTAGTTTTGATATTTCTGAAGTTTGTTCCTTCATAGCTTTTTCCATTGAAATATGTCTATTTAATTAACTGAGTAAAATATTTGTGGAATGGAGAGAATGTTTGCTTCAACGCATGAAGGCTTACCTTTGCAATGCCTTCTGCTTTCTTCATTTATAGAACGAAAAGTAACTTTACAATCCAATCTAACTTTACATGTTTTTTAAAATGTAAAACTTAAAAGTCAAAAAGGGAGGCTAGGCTACTAACTAGCCTACTAGCCTTTGATTTTTTACAAACTTACAAATCTATATCTTTAAGTAAAAGTCTAAAGTTTGTACAATAATTTCAACAATAATAATAATTCAACAGTATCTTGTCTCCGTTGATTTTGTCGTATCTGCTATATCTTCATTGTTGCTTCTTATCTTTTCTTTCCAGTTGGCATCTTGTCTTCTTTTATTCTAGATGTACTTCTGGAATAATATTATCTTCTCCATTACACCTCGAACATTGGTGATCTGGATATTTGTGTCCAATTATTTTACAATTCTTGTCAGTAGTCCGTCTGAAATAGATCCTTTTTTAATTGCTCTTGCGGTAGATTATTTTTCTGGGTTGAGTAGTGTCATTATCCATTGTCTGACATCTTCCATATCTGCTTGTCGTAGCTCTTTTGAATTAGAATAAATCATTTGATGATCTCTCGAATAATAGCTCCATATTGGGTTTCCATTAGTATAATTATTTACTAGTTCTTGAATAATCGTAGCTAGTCCAATAAGTTGTTTGTTTGCATAGAAGTCTGGTATCTCAATTCTGGGTATCTCCGGTTGTTGTGTAATATCTTCTGGTATGATCATATCTCTAGTTAGTCCTATCTTTACAACTTGTATAACTGGTTTTATTTCGTCATATAGTATCTCTGCCGGTGCAGTATAACACTTTATATAAAATAAATTTCCTTTCGTTATCCTTTTGTAGGTGGTGAATATCTTGTATAATTCTTCCATAGCTGTTAATTCTTCTCCGTCTTGGGTATATATGGTGTTTAATAGTCCATAGTCAAAACAGATTTTTACAAGGCTTGGGTTAGTTTTGGGTAGTTCAATTAGTTTGTTATATCCTTGTAATTTTTGGGTTATATAGTTGGTATTTGGTTCTTTGATGTTTGTGGCTCTGGGGTTATGGTTTAGAAAGGTTTGTACTCTGTATATATTTTCTATGTATTTCTGGGCGGTGTAGTTGTAAACTTTTTTATCTTGGTTTAGGCTATCTCGGTATGTGTTAACTTGAGGGGGTATGAATAAGTGGTCCTTTTGTGTTTTTGGTGTAAATGGTTTTTCAAATATTTTATTCATATTTATATTCTGGTATCTTGGTCGATTAACTCCTTTGCTTGTACCTGCAGAAGTAGATCGATAAATGTTATGGGTTTTATGGAGTGTCCCAACGTCTCCTTCTAGCTCTGGAACTTTAATGTCTTTCGATCGACATAGCTCTGCACACTGCTGAGTTAGCTGATTTGTAGCTATAGACTTCAGTTTATCTTCATTAGTCTTTAGCTTTTCTATCTCATTACCCATACTGTCCACTTTCATTGAAAGCATAGTTAGGGTGTTAAGTATTTTTTCTAGAGTATCTTCTTCTATTATTTCAGTCTGTGTAGCTTTGTCTTGATATGTAATCTGCAATAACATTTTTGTTAGTACTGATCACTTCAATTGTAAATGTGAAATTTAGTATATTCAAAACTAGTCTCCGAATCTCTTTTGTTGTAACTGAATTTTGTATTTTCTTTGTTAACCACCAGCGTACCTGTGTATTATCTGTTCGTACAATAAATTTGTTATATACAATATATGGCTCAAATGCTAATAAACATTTATATAATAAACATAATTCTTTCCTATTTATTTCCCATTTTATTTCTGTCTCGTTGAACGTACCTGAGTAGTATCTACAATGGTGTTCTATTTTTTCTGCTTCATATCGATATTTAAGTACTCCTCCGTAACTATATTCACTAGCATTTGCTTCTACGATATATATAAATTTTCTATTTTCATCTGGAAATTGTAATTTTGGTAATTCTTTACAAAGTAATTTTATTTTTTGAACTTGTTTTTTATCTTCTTCATTATAGTTATATTCTACATCCTTTTTTAATTTTTTCTGTAGTGGTTTTAAAGTTTCTGCTAATTTTGGAATATATTCTCTTACTTGGTTTACTAATCCTAAAAATGATTGTAATTTCTTCTTTGTATCTAATTCTTCTTTCGAATTTATTATTTTTTGTACTATATGTTGTTGCATTTTTACTCCACTTTTATCTATTTGTATTCCTAAAAATTCTATCTGGTTTTTCATAATTTCAGCTTTCTTTTCGCTTAGACTTATTCCCGATCTTTCTATTATATCTGTAAACTGATCTAATAATTTTAAATGTTCTTCTTTGGTTTTTGTATATAATAATATATCATCTATGTATACTATACAATTAGATAATTGTTTAAAATAATTATCCATAAAATGTTGATATCTACCTGGTGCATTTTTATATCCAAATGGTAATACGTTCCATTCATAAAATCCTTGTGGTACCGTAAATGCGGTTAATTCTTTAGATTCTTCTTCTAGCTTTAGGTGGTAAAATCCTGATTTACAATCGAATTTGCTAAAATAATTATATCCTTGTATTTGTCTTATTTTTAATATCTTATTTGGTCTCAAAATTGTTAAGAGGCAACAAATACTATCGTTTTTCATATGATGCAAAACTAACAATTTAGCATAAGATAAACAACACTTCATATATATAACATGATAAACATCACTCAACAAAAGATCATTTGGAAAAGCTAAACTATAAATAAAGAGTACTATATGTTAGAAGAAAATTTGGGGAAAATTAAAACTTAGCTTTGGAATATGAAAAGACTTTATTCTGCAACTCAATAAGTACTCTAACTTTATTGAACATTATTTAATTTAACTGTTACAACTTTAATAATCATTACAAAGTTAATTCAATAGTATTAACTTATAACGTAGGTTTAGTTTGTTAATTTTTTTGTAAGAGGCTGTAAAAAGAACCATAGAAAAAGATGGGAGAAATAAAAAAGTATAGTTACTACTACTAATTAAGAATAGAAGTTATGAAGATGAAAGGTGTAACTTATGAAGATGTCTCTTATAATTAAAAAAATGAATAAAATATGAGAACATTTATTTTTTGAGAAAATGAGACATTTAATAATCAAAATTTATTATTTCTTGAGTGCTCGTAAGTATTGTAATCACATTTTTTTCTAGATGAGTTTAACGAAAGTAGGTCAATTTAGTTGAGCATGTAGCAACCCCGATCACCTGAAAATTTTGAATAACATTTTACAAAATAAAACAATCAAGTTAGACCATTTCTTTTAACATTTACTTTAATGCAGATCTATTTTTTACTATTACTATCTTTACCATCTTTGATAAAAAGTGATGCAAAATTAATGTTATCCATAATATAAGTATACTTAAAAAAAATGTGACCAAACAAATAAAAGATGCAAAAAAATATTCTGAATATGAAATTTTTTCTTACCTTTATTTTGTCTTTTTCTTTCACACTTTGGTTTCTTCACAAGCTATATGGTGATAGAGAAGAGAAAGGATAATGTTGAATGAAAAATTTCATGAAACAAATTATTAATTTATATAGGCAAAATAGGGGAATATCATAAGGTGTCATAAATTTATAAATTAAATTTTGTGGGATATGAAGATTAAAAGGTTGGATTTAAATCCATAATTTTTGTGGAGTTCAAAATAACTATCACAAATGAAATATATTCTTTTAGTTATAATATCTCTTTTGAATTTAAAGATATCTCCTTTGAGTTTCAACTTGTAATGCCAGTTAAAAGTTAATTAGCAATTCTAAAAGGGACTATATACCCATTACTTTCTATATTTCAGATGTGTAAGTTACGTATTTACTTTCAAGTGTGATTACTTATGTTGTTCAAGCTTAAATACATAGACTAATTAGAATCATATGAAGGAAATTAAACAGCTAGTATTACGTATACATGTATAACAATATCTGATAAGGGGAACACGAAACTGAAGATCCAAAGTCAAAATCATAAAACAAACTCATCATCTAGCAATCCTATCCCATCTAATAGCTTATATCAAAATAACGATAAACCCAAAAAAGACGGGGGAATGAAAAGTAAGAAAGCAAAAATGGCTTCAAAAGATGGAGACATGATTTACAAGGAAAACTACACATCTATAATACTATGAACCTATAGGGCATACTATTATTAGGCTAATAAGGTAAATGTATACAAGAAGTAGAATTGGCTATAACCTATACAAATAATAGATTGAAATATCAAACTAAGCTAAGCAAAAAATACCTTAACTTAAACCACTTATGACAACAAGATAGCTTCGTTAAAACACCTCGATTACCTAGATCTTAGATTTTAACCAGAAAAGAAATATAGAGTATTAAAAGATAACTCCACTATAAGGTGTAATTTCAACCAGGGTGAACATATTTTACATTCAGAAGATAAACAATCTAATACAATAATAGACTTTTTGATAAATTCAAGCGAAAAAATTCAGGAAAAGGATAGTAGTATAATAAGAATTTTAGAAGAAATAGAAGTTACTCAGAATAAACATAAAAAGACACTAGATAAGATAGAATAAAATTTAGATTATTTAAAGTCACAAGAAGTAGAAATAGACAGAAAAATCCAGTATTTAAATCACAAGTTTAATCTAGAAAAAATACCTACAAAATTAGAAATTGAAAAACTAATAAAAACCATAATAGAAAGACCTAAAGAATTGGAAGTAAAAACAACTCAACTAATAACTAAGCTTGTAGAACAAGTAGAAAATATAACAACAGAGATCAAAGATTTGCAAGAAATAACAAAAAGATTAGAAGAAATATCCCTTTCATGAGTGAAGAAGATATAAATTATAGTAAAGCACTAGAAAAATCAAGAAATTATCATAGCGAACCAGAAGGATTATCTAAGTATATACCTTCAAGTCAAACAGATAAAATTTTACTAAAAAAAAATAATACCATAATAGAGTTATTATTAGACTTACACAAAAAGATAGACATCTTAATTAAAGGCAAAGAAACTCAAAAACCCCTCCAGGAAGAACCAGAATTACCCGAACTACATAAGAAAATAAACATCTTAATAAAAAAATAAAGAAGTCCAACCAAAAAATAACTTTGAAATAGACAAACTTATTAACCAATTAAAACGAATTGAATTAACTCCTAAACAAGAACGAAAAAATATAATAAGAAAACCACAAAAATGGACTCTCTATCAAATAGACGGAGAACCATCGAAAATAATGAAAGACAAGGAGAAGAAAGACAAAGAATAAGTTTTTCGGAGAATAGAATAGGAAATAATAATATATTATCTAGAATATGCAGAAGACAACCTAATATGGAGCAGAACCAAGAACTTAACGAAATAATAGATGTAGACAAAGATTTACAAATTTTCCAACAACATCAATTAAAATTATTAAATCCTAAAACACTATATAACGCCGGATATTTTTCCACAGATAATCAGTTATATAGATATTATAGAGAAGAACAAATATCGGCTATAGGAGAAGATTTTAAAATACTAGATTTAGTAAATGCTAATTCCTTAAGACATCTAAAGAATAATAGAATGATATTGATGCGTATGGGTTTAATTGTTATAGGAATAAAAGGTCTAACTAGAAAAAGTCTAGGATCCAAAGTATTAATAACAATATATGATAATCGATGGTCAGACATTAAGAAGTCAATAATAGGATTAACTGAAGTAGATATGACAAATAATGGAGGAATATTCTATATAAGTCCAGACTTCCTAATGAACTTAAAAGAATTTGGAAAAAACATTAAAATAGGAATCCAAACTAAAGGGTACGAAGAAATGAATAGTGAAAATAATTTATTAATGTGCATAGGTTTTATTGGAAAATTAACTTTAAGTAGTAATACAAAATTTAAACTAAAAGTAAATGATGTAGTTGAAATAATGGGAAATAAAGGCATAAGTTTAATAAAACCAATAAAAATAGACCCCGAAATATATGCAGGTTTAGAATGGAATTTAAACAAATTTACTAAACCAAAAATTTTTACACCAGACTCTCATCTATTATATACTACAAGTAAAGGAGAAACTTCGGTCAGGTTTACGGATTATAATTACACAACTAAAAGAAATTTAGACGATGATGAAACAGAGAGTAATATCGAAACAAAAAACGAGTTTATGAATATAGAAGTCCTACAAGAAGGATATGAAGTAGACATGGCCATAGAAAAGGCTGAAAACTTAGCAGAAGAATATAAATATATAACTTTTAAATGTAAAGGATGTCAAAAGGACGACATGAAAATAGAAGAATGTATAGAACATTTTAAAAACTGCTTAGAGAGAAGTGATAATTTAGGATATAGAAATAACAAATCAGTCCTTGAAAGAAAAGATGAAGACACAATCTCTATATTAAGTTCTACCATCAGTTATAAAGAACTAGCAGAATTAGAACCAACTAGCTCCTCAAGTGCTAGCCCATTCCAACAAACAAACCCTAATCCCCAACCAATAGATTACAGTACAGGCAATGTACCTAGAAGACCAGCAATTAGGATAAACCCAGATACAGAGCTTAGAGGAGATAATATAAAACCAGTAGGTAAAAGAATGCCAATAGAAGAACCAATTAAACTACAAGAAGGAGGAAGCAAAGGTAAAATTCTGAATATAGCAGCACATGATCCCCAGATGTGGGATACAGTGATAGACTTATGGAAAGGAATAGTAGCTGCAGATTACTTAAGACATTATACAGAAACAGATACGGAAACAATGTATAAATATTTAGAAACCTTCTTAGGGGAATCTGCAAAAGCTACATGGGAAAGTTTTAAGACAAACTGCCCATATGGTTTCCAGGTTTTATTAAGTATAGGACCAAATCCCTATAATTTCACAAACAAAATGCATATGTTATTAACTGGAAAAGATCCAAATAGTGGATTATTAGCACTACAAAAGGAAGCATTAATCAAACTAGAACAATTAAGTATTTCGCATTGGGTATATATAAAGAAATTCCTACAAGACTATTTTTATTATTGCACCGTCAGCGGAAATACTTTTAATGAAGAATTAGGCAAAAAATTATTCAATAAATTACCTGGAGCCTTAGGAAGAGAAATAGAAGATAGATAGTATAAAAGAGATGGGGTAGTAGCCAACCCAAATTTAAAATGGACAATAGGACATAGAACACAACATATAATGGATATATTAACAGAAAAATGTACAAACATACAAATACAAAAACAATTAAAAAGAAATGAAATGAATTTCTGTAAATCTGTTATCTATACAACCCAGAATTACGATCAGAAACAATACAGGAAATATAAGAAGGAACATAATCAAAAACCATATAGTCGTAAACAATACTTCTTAAGAAAATCAAAAGCTAAAAAACCATGGTTAAATAGAGATAGACATGTTAGGAAATATAGAAATGATAGAAATTATAAAAACAAATTAGAATGCTATACTTGTGGAAGCATCGACCATTTAGCTAATGTATGTCCTAAAAGAAATAATAATAGAACTAGAAATTCTCAACTAATAGAGGATTTCCAAGAAACTTTATTAAATGTAGACGAATACATGTCAGATACAGAAAGTATATACTCAATAATAAGTATTGATATAAATGATAAAGATAATCCAAAATTTGATTCTTCAGAATCAAAAGAGGATAACTTAGTTAATGAGCTAGGACAAGAGATGGAGGATTTAGACTTAAACAACCTAGTAATCAATAATTTAATGAATATTACTCAAGAATGTATACATGAATTCCAAAGAAATAAAGGTCTAGACAGTAATAGATGTCGTATCTGTAATTGGTATCCAAGTAAAGACAATAGAGCTAAATGCAAAAAATGTTACTTAGAAGCATGTATAAATTGTATAGAAAACACCTTAAAAATACAAGTGGAACCCGAAGTAAATAACGGACAAAAATATACGAAGAATCAAATCCTAAATCTAAGGGTGTCTACTTTAGAAACCAGAGTAAATGATTTAGAACAAAGATTAACTATCCTAGAAAAAGGAAAACCCAAAATCGCCATAGAAGAAACAGATACACAAGAGGCGGTACATCTAGAAAAACTAGAAGCAGAACTTATGAATTTAGAAAAAAATGACACTAGTCTAATATGCAATGAAGATAAAGAATTCTCTACTATAAAAGTTTTAGTAAAAATTAAAATAAAAGATGTAGAAATAGAAACTCTAGCATTAGTAGATCCCGGCTGTACTAGTTGTTTAATCAATAAAGAAATAGTACCGGAACATTTACTAAAAGTACTTGAAAGACCTATAACAGCCACTCAAATGGATGGATCACAAAATATCTATAATTATTACATAGAAAAAGCACAAATAAGTTTTTTAAATACATGCAATAAATTCTATAACCAAGTTTACAATGTTAATAAAATATTAGCACGAGATTTAAATATAGGATCAGATTTTGTTATCGGACTAAGATTTTGTATACAGAATAAAGGAGGATGTCTCTTAATAAGAGATGGAATAATGCTCTTTAAAAATTTAACTTATACACCAGTACAAACAGTAACATTGCCAACAGTATATAGAACACTAAGCACAAATAAAACAAGATTGCTTCCAGAACCATGTTGCGACAATTGCCAAAACAATCAATGCCAAAATAGCAACCTGTCAAAAGAAAACAAAAATATAAAAGAAAACCTAGAAGAAGTTGGAAATTATACTCTGTTTAATGCAGAAGGACAAGAATGCTTAACAGATATCGAAAAAGACTATACCCTAATAAGTATAGAAACTCAGTTCTATAATTTTAGAAAAGGAATGGATAAAATAGGAATAATAAATAGTCCAAAAGATTTAGAAAATATAATATCTATATTAGATCGAATGAAAATAATAGGAGAAAGACCGTAAGCCCATTGGGACGCTAACGAGATAATGTGTAAATTAGATATAATTAATTCGGAATACACTATAAAAATAGCACCTATAGAAGCAAATAATGAAGATACTAAAGAGTTTGATATACAAATAAAGGAACTTTTACAATTAGAAGTAATAAGAAGATCTACCTCTAGACATAGATCGGCTGCATTTATGGTAAGAAATCATAGTGAACAAATAAGAGGTAAAGCTCGTATGGTAATTAACTATAAAAGATTAAATGATAACACCCGAACAGATGCATATAAACTACCAGATAAAAGTGAGTTAATTAATAGAATTCAAAATAAAAAGATATATAGTAAATTTGACTGTAAGTCAGGTTACTGGCAAGTCAAAATGCACCCAGACAACATAGAATGGACAGCATTCACATGTCCAGGTGGACATTTTGAATGGTTAGTTATGCCATTTAGGTTAAAGACAGCTCCACCCATTTTTCAACGAAAGATGGATAACATATTTGGAGAATATAAACATTTCATATTAGTATATGTAGATGATATTCTGGTATTCAGTCAAAATATGCAAGAACACTTGGGACACTTACAAATAATTTTCAGATTATTTGTTAAACATGGAATAATAATAAGTAAAAAGAAAATGGAATTATGTAAGACTTATATTAATTTTTTAGGAATAACTTTAGGAAATGGAAAAGTAAAACTCCAACCACACATTGCAAAGAAGGTATTAGAAATGCCAGATAAATTAGAAAAGACAAAAGATTTACAAAAATTTCTAGGATTAGTAAATTATGCAAGAAATTTTATTCAAGACTTAGGAAATATAGCAGGACCATTATACGCAAAAACAGGTAGTAAAGGGCAGAAAAATTTCAATATAGAAGACATTAAATTAATCCAAAAAAAAAAAAATTAAAAATATTCCAAATCTAAAAATTCTATTAGAATCAGATTATTTAATCATTCAAACAGATGGAAGTGATTTAGGATGGGGAGCTATCTTAAAAGCACGACCTAATAAATACAGTAATAAAAATGAAGAACAAATATGTGGATATCAGAGTGGGGCATATAAAGAAAAAGGAAACATGAGTGCTATAGACCTAGAAGTATTAGCTATAATATACGGGTTAAATAGTTTCAAATTATATATTCTAAATAAAGAAGAAATTTTAGTTAGAACAGATTGTGAAGCTATAGTTAAATTTCATCAAAAAATAAATGATAAAACTAGTAGTAGAAGAAGATGGCTAAATTTTACAGACACCATATCCGTTTACAAGAATATAGTATTTGAACATATAAAAGGTAAAGAAAACAAATTAGCAGACCAGTTAAGTAGACTACAACTGGGAATAAATAAATAAGTTTAATCTCACTCATTTGTTTTCAGCATGAGACCAACAGGACAACCTCCTGCAGATAAAGGCAAAGGTGTAGCTTCGTCTTCAGAGTCGTATCAACAGACAATGTTAGGTAATTTAAATTTTAGACCATTAGAATCTTTAGAGACAATGGAAAGAATTCACTTCGGACCATTTAATTTAATTGCTTACCCTGAGAGTAATATATCTTTTAGAGTAAGACTAGATTACATTTTAGATAGACCCCAAAGGTGTTTAGTAGATAACCTTTGGATCTCTTATAATAAACAAAACCGTAATCATTTTATGGCATTCATGAACTCTTTATGCCATTACATGGCAGAAAAGAGTAGGCCTAGGTTTAAATACTATGTAGTCATTCATGGAAAAACTAACGGAATTTTCCAAACATGGTTAGAAGTGTTAGATTCAATACAAGGTTTTAAAGCCCCTTTTTTAAAAGGTTTAATGACTTTACCGAAGCCACCAATCATGCTAGAGGGTATCTAGGACCAAACTACTATATATCTCCTTCACTCAGACAAAATCCAGATCAAATACCTCAGTATAATTTGCAAAAAGAGACTGGAAAGATTATCTTCTGTAACTATTGTTTTTCAATGATGGAGAATTTCAAGAAACTAAATGCTCAGAAAGAATCACTCCTCGTGGAAAACGCTAGATTAATAAAGCAGATACAATTATTAGAAGCAAGACTCAACCAGCAGACAAATGTAAGCAAGACGGATGCAAAAACACAGACTCAGACTCAGAGTTCTCCATCTCCTCAAAAAATGGATGAGAAAGGTATGCATTTCCCACTAAATGCTCATAAATCCACTGTACCGGATGTTGGTACAGCTAGTTCGGTTCAAACGGTGACCGGTAAAGACAAATCAAACCCGTTAATGGTTGTCACTTTACCAAAAAGTGAAGATGAAGGGTGTTCTTCATCAAAAAATAAGTTAACAAGATCAGGAAATAAGATTTTAAAGAAGACTTTAATATCTAAAAGAAAAAATGAAACAATAGAGACTATAATTAAATAGACTTTAGAGAGATTTTTCAGCAACCAGACACAAGATAAACATATGAATGGACAGCCAGACGGACAACCCACTAATTTAGACAGAACTGTCCCAGAGATAAATAATACAGATAATAATTCAGCAAGATCAGACAAAGAAGATAGTATTGTACACTTCCAGGACGCTCAGGATCCATATGAAGACGATGACTCAGGAATGAGCTTCGACTCAATTGCCCTGCACAACTTGGATACATAAGACAATATACAATTTGTATTATTAGCTGGTATAGTCAGGTGGGGATGCCCACTTTATGTCTTGTAATAATTAGGGTTGTCAGAGTGCTTCCTTTATCACTGCTTTCCAAAAGAAAGAAAAACTGTTGAAGCATGCGTCAAAATAAGTCTGAAAGAAGAATTAATAATGCATGTGACGAGCTCACATTTTTTATTTATCTCATGTCCATGGTTTTATGGAAGTACCGCCTTATTTTGAATTCTCTATTCGTTGTGCTCTGACTTTTTCTTACTTTGGATCTTAAGTTTGCTGTAAAAATTTGTCAAAGTTTGTCCCCTTTTTTGTGGTGTGATTCTTGATTCAATGTTTTTGGCTTCATCTTTACTTCTTCAATTCTTAAAAAATGCTTACAAATTCATGTTGGAATGGCTTGATCAGTTTTCAACCTCTATATTAACGATTTTGTTGTTGTTGTTGTTTGTTTTCATTATCTGTTTTGAATGATAACCAGAATAAATTAGTAGCATGATTTTCCTTCTTTTGTTTTAGTTACGTTAGTGATATTGATTAAAATTTAGGGACTTGTTTCATTCTCCAGTAAAATTAATTTTTGTATACCAAGCATGCATATTCTATGATTATTGTACATGTTTTCGTTTCAATTCACTTTAGCAAGCAAGCATTCCTTGAATATATTCATTTTGACTCTAAGTATTAAAATGTTCCTCTCCTTTTGCTTCTTTTTTTTTTTTCAATCATGTACGTGAGGACATGTATTTGTGGTACTTTAAAGTTCCTTTTATTCATGAACAAGACAATTGAATAAATTTGATGTTTTAATTTGAATTATTCCAATGCATGAGTTTATAACTAATTCTTATTTTCTTCTTTGCTTGCACGTGAAACAAATTTTGAATCTAAATGGATTCCCTTCTTGCATATCTTCGACGGGCTGATAAAGAACAAACATTGTTCAAGTCGATCCCATGCTAAAGTCCCAAAAAAAATCAATTTGCAGCCGTATACACTGAATGTGCAGTGGTATACTAGTGATATACAGAGAAGGATTGCAAAGGGAAGCAAGTATGCAGATTTTAAAAGCTTATATATAGGTTTTACACGACGTATACGCAGAAAACGCAGCAAATATAGGATGGTATAGAGTCAGTATACAACTGATATACACAACTGAAAATGGACCAAAGTTCATAAAAGATAAAGCCCAAAACTTGGGCAGATTTGAAAATGGGCTAAAAAAGGCTCCAAATCTCATCTTTTCTCTTTATTTGCTTGTAATCCCTTTGATTATTTGTTTGTAATTTAATCGAATTTAGATGAATCTTTGGGGAGCAAGTTTATATTAAAATTATTCATTTTAATTTTGATTATTCAATTATTTCTCTATTTTAGGCAAACTTAAGCTCGAAGAATAACTTAAGGATCTACTTATATCCTTCCATAGTTAATATCGACTTAAAATTCAAGTTTAAGAAATTGGGTTAATTTATTTATCCCAAAGTCTTGATTCGGATAAATTTGTTAAAGTTAGAATTATTTTGAAACTTTGATGTTTATTTTATGTTATTATTTAGAATAAATTAAACGGATTAGTATCAAATAGATTCTATTGACTTGAAATCAGGTTCCCAAATAAATTCAAGATTTCTCTAAAACAAGTTCAAGATTTTTATAACTTAATAAATATTTTTCAAGTTTAGCCACACAAGTGAAATCCGCTAGGAACCACACTTTGTGGATTTTCGAAAGTGCCTAGCACCTTCTTTCGAACTTACTTGAACCCTTACCTAGACTCTGGTTATTTTAAAAAGGGTTTTCTTTCAAAATTAACTTTTTGTTAATGTTTTCTTAATTTTTCTAAAATTAAGTGGAGACTCTAAATTATTTTTCAAAATCAAATAAAATAATCTTCGTTTCTTTTTTCACCTCGAAGTTTGTAACGACTAATTTTTTGATGAAATATATGAATTATGTGTTTCTATATGATTTGATTATTTTAACCCTCTCCATGTTATATTATGGTATTTTTGGGGTGTGGGGGTGATTGACATAGTTTTCGATGTATTTTGGTACCATGTATGCGATATTGTAATTTTTGATAGCTTCGACAGCCTTATTTTGGACTTATATAGATATCCCTTGATTTGTGCGATGGATGGAGGAACAGGCTGCTCCAGCAGCTCCAGAATATTGATTTTAGACTAAGTAGATCTTTGGTTTGGGTCTCGGTGCACCCAAGCTCATTTCGACTAATTACTCGGAAAGTTGAAAATTAAAAATATGAGTATGGGACCCACTTTTAGTTGAAACGGCCTTGGATGGAAATATGACTTTGCTAGTAGATCCGAAATATCGATTTTAGGGTGGTAACATGTTTGGTGTAATTTTATGGGTTTTAAATCTCATTTTCGATCCTCGGTTTGGAAAAATGTGCTTTTAGGTTTTGGGGGTCAACTTTTTTAAAAATGATATTTATTTCGAAAATCTAACTTCACCAACACATCCAGAACATAAAATTTAGTATGGTTTCATAGTTCGTTTGCATATATCGTCCAGAATGTCAAAGTCCGGGTTGGACTTAAAAAAGAACTGCTGCTATAGTGGAAAAAACTGCTATATATAGCAGATTTTTTCCTTTTTGGCCCATTTTGTCTATTCTTTTATCTTGCTTATTGAGAGTTAAACCCTAAAATAGTGTCGAAGCTTAAAAGTGAAGCTTGTCGGAGCTGGAGAAGCTGAATTAATGTCTATTTTTTTATTCGATTGCGGATTTAAGATAAGAATTCACCATTTTCCTAGTAATTTCTTGATTAATTATTTAAAATCCCAAAAAATCTTACGGCTTGATTTTAAATCCAAAATTTACTCCTTTTCACTTGAATAATATTTTTATCTTATAAATACTATTTTTTCATCAATTTAACCTTCAAAACAACTCTGATTCTTGATTTAACTCGAATTTCAAAAATTTTACCTGGTAAAGCTAAAAAGCGATTTTTCTTCGATTTGAACCTCATTTTTAACTTGATTTGACTTAATTTTTCAATTGTAGGTTCTTAAAAATATGGAAAACATATTTTTGAAGTAAAGTTTTGATTTTGCCCTTCTTTTTAGGAAACCTGTTCTGGGGGTCCGTTTTGATCCCGAATCAAAAGTAGTCAATATAGGTGTCATTGGTTTTGTTTTGATGCATAAATTTCATATTTGATGTTATTAGTGGAGTTTGAGATCATTCATAAAAAGTAAGATCGCAAATTCAAAGTGAATGCACGTTATGGGTGGAAACTAATCATGAAAAATCGATATATATATGTTATGCCCGTGTGGGGAACCATATGTGACATAATTATTGAACTTGAGATATTATGTGATGTGTGTGACTGTGTGGGGTTCTATATGATGTTGATAGCCCTAAATACATATGAATAACTATATTGTGTTGCTGAAATGCCTAAAATGGTACCATTGGTATATTGTGACATATTCATACTTGTTGTTATATGAGATATGTGAAATTTCATGGATGAAACGAAAGTAATGAGTGGATATTAACTCACATGGTGTGCAATTATAACATTGTGGTTGGTTGTGGAAATACATCATGTGGATTGGTTGTAGAAATATATCATGTGGATTGATTGTGAAAATACTCATTTTGAATGGTTGTGAATATAACATTGTCATTCTCATGTCATCATACGCATCATTTCACTTGTTTCTTTTATTACTTTACATATACTCATTGTCATGTATATGTACTTGATTTGTGTATTATGTTCTGTATATGCTTTGGAAATACTGAAATACTAGATATTAGTATCGGATATTAGATTAATAGACCATCTTCAATGGATCATGCCGAAGAAGGGTTGTGGATATTAGTGATCTGGAGGTTGTGTGCCAAACTTGAGGCTGCGTGCAAAACATAAGACTGTATGCCAAACTTAGGCTATGTGCCAATCCCATGCATCATCATCATCATCATTATCATCATCATATACATTGCACCCATTTTATTGTGTTTAAGTCATGTTTGAATTATCATATTAACTTGTCATCTACCTATTTGTTCTATATCTTGACTTGTTAACGTCTAATTATTCTATCTTTCTTTAACTATACTTGATGATCTTGATTATACATGTCCCTCTTTTGTCCTACTTATATGTGATATTGTCTATATTTGTATCCCTATCTGGTGTGTTGTGTATTATATCTAGATATTGTAGAACTGTTAGTGCAAGCGGTGTAAGCTACCGTTGTCGGACATTTTTTGATTGCAGGTGACATGCCCTTAGTGTATATTTTGTATACTTTATTTACTACTTTTCTTGGTCAGCCTATGATACCTAATTAGTGACTGTACCATGCCTACTGCGCTCTTTGGGTGCAGGTCCTAGCTTGAGTGTATCTCAAATTGGTTAATTTCGAGCGTCTTTATATTTCCCAAGGTAGCAGTTGGACATTCATACGTCCGGAGTTCACCTCTTTATTTTTCTGTATTAGTTATGTCCTTATTAGTATTCGGAGATAGATATTTTTTTGATTTTATTGACTCTGTGATTGTATTAGTAGTTTTTATACTGTTGACACAAAGTTTTGGGAGTTATGGTTGCATGTATTGACTTTATTTTTTCCGCTTTTATTATATCTATATGGTTTGAATTCATTCTGGAATCCTTACCTTGGGGGCATTTTTATCTTTTCCCATATGTATCAGTCTGGGTGAGAGACTTACTTGTCATGGTTTACTGCAACAAGTGCTATCATGACCTATCAATTTTTGGGTCGTGATAAATCGGTATTAGAGCAGTCAGGTTTCATTGGTCTCAACGCTGTAAGAACGAGATGTCTAATAGAGTCTCGCAGATACGTAGACATTCATATCTATCTTCAAGAGGCTATGGGATATTTTTAAGAAACTTTCCTCATTTAATTCTTTATCATGTGAATATCTTTCAGACCTTGTGTTCTAAGTTATGTTTTACTCTTTCTGCATCGATAGTATGGCTTATACAATATTTTATCAGTTGTAGGATGCGGTGAGAGATTACTGGAGGTCGCTTGTCAGTTGTAGACCCTGTAATTCTCCCAAAATAACTTGGGATCAATTCATCGAGGCTTTTCTAGAGAGATTGTGCCTTTCAGTTTGAGAGACCATATGCAAAACGAGTTTGATCATTTGGAGTAGGGATCCATGACAGTTGTTGAGTATGAGGCATGCTTCCATACACTGTCCAAATATTCCTATGATAGTATTTCCACCGAGTCTGAGAAGATTCAAAAGTCTGTGATTGGTTTGGATGCCTCCTTTCAACTGGCTACGTCTAAGGTAGTTGTTCTTGGGCTTCTTTTCAGAGTATTTTAGATCATGCTAAGATGAAAGAGGGTATTCACAATGCATATTAGAGAGGTGCTAAGAAGGTGCGATGTTTTGGTGAGTTCAAAAGTCAAAACTCTCAAGGAAAAGATTTTAGAGGTTCTCGTAGATACCATGGTAGGCTAGTGCAGATGGATTTATAGAGTTTAAGTAGTGGAACTTCTAGTTCAGTAGTTTAGGGTAGCCGTTCGGTCCCAGTTGCGCCTTCCCTTATTGAGAATAAATTAAGATGTAACTATATGTGTGATGAGATTGGTCATACGTCCAGGGTCTGTCACTATCAAGTGGTTTGGGCTACTCCTATTCCAGCTGTACGGGGTAGGGGTAAGACCAGAGGTGCGAGAAGTAGAGGTAGTGAAGCTCGTGGGAGTAGTCGTAGGGCCACTCAGGCAGTTGGTGATCATAGAGCCACCTAGGTAATTCATGGTCGTAGTCAGTGTTATGCTATACCATCCAGACCTGAGCTAGAGGCTTCAGATAATGTGATTACAAGTATCGTCCCCATTTGTTTTAGACCTGTATTTGTGTTATTCGATCCCATATAAACTTTTTCTATGTGTCTGTGTATTTTGCTTTGGGTGTTGATTCTGTTATTGAGCCTCTAGCCATGCCTATTCGTGTAGCTACCCCGATATGTGATTCTTTGGTGGTGGATCGGGTACACCGATCTTGTGTTGTGACTTTTTATGAGCATGGAACTTTAGTAGACTTGCTTGTGTTAGACATGGTCAATTTTGATGTTATTTTGGGCATGGATTGGTTGGATTCTTATCATCTTGTCTTAGATTATTTTGTCAAGACCGTGACTTTAGCTTCACCAGGTGTGCCAAGGATAACTTAGAAGGTTGTGCTTCATTCAATTCCTAAGAAGACTATATCTTATATTCACGCTCGTAAATTAGTTGAGAAGGGATGTGTATCTTATTTGAATCATATTCATGATAATAGTGTTGTTTCACCTCCTTTCTTAGATTCTGTTCATGTTGTGCATGAGTTTATAGATGTGTTCCCTCTGAACTTGCCTAGTATGACTCCAAATTGTGATATTGTTTTTGCTACTGATGTTTAGTTGGGCACCAAGCCCATTTTTATTCCTCCTTATAGAATGGCCTAACAAAATTAAATAAACTAAAGGATTAGTTGCAGGAGCTGTTGGATAAAGGATTTATCCGATCTAGTGTTTCACATTGGGGTGTGTCTGTCCTATTTGTGAAGAATAAAGATGGGTCTATGCAAATGTGTATTGACTATCAGCAGTTGAATAAGGTGACGGTTAAGAATAAATGTTCTTTTTCTAACATTGATGATTTGTTTGATTAGCTTCAAAGTGTTGCGGTGTTTTTAAAGATCGATTTGAGGTTGGGTTATCACCAGTTAAGGATTAGAGATTTAGATATTCGAAAGACAGCTTTTCAGACTTGATATGGTCATTATAAGTTCTTGGTCATGTCCTTTGGGTTGACCAATGCCCCTGCTGCATTCATGGAGTTGATGAATCGGGTGCTCCGATCGTATATCAACTTCTTTGTTATTGTATTTATAGATAATATCTTGGTTCATTCTAAGAGTGAGGTTGAGCATGAGGAACATTTGCGGATCATGCTTCATAGATTGAGGGATGAAAAGTTATATACGAAGTTCTCTAGTGCAAGTTTTGGTTGGAGTCTGTTTCTTTCTTGGGTCATGTGGTGACTAAGGAAGGTATTATGGTTGATCCAGCTAAGATTTCCGCAGTTCGTGATTGGGCTAGACCTACTTTGCCCGGCAAGATTCATAGTTTTATTGGCTTAGCAGGTTATTATTGGTGTTTTATTGAGAGTTTCTCTTTTATTGCAGGTCCTTTGACTAAGTATACTCAAAAGAAGATTTCTTTTCAGTAGTTCGATGCTTGTGAGGCAAGCTTCCAAAAGCTCAAGAATTTTTTGACTTCAGCTCCTATATTGGCTTTGCCCAAGAAGGGCGTTGGCGTTATTGTGGTTTGTGATGCTTTAGATATTGAATTGGGTGTAGTGTTGAAGTAGGAGAGAAAGGTGATTAATTATGCGTCTCGTCAGTTAAAGCCTCATGAGAGAAATTATCCTACCTATGATATAGAGTTGTGTGTTGTGGTGTTTTCCTTGAAGATGTAGAGGCACTACTTGTATAGAGTTTATTATGAGATTTTCTTAGATTATTGTAGCCTTCAGTACTTCTTTACCCAATGATATCTTAATATGAGGCAACTTCGTTGGCTTGAGTTGCTTAAGGATCATGATTTGACTATTCTCTGCCATCCGACGAGGTTAATGTGGTTGCAGATGCCTTGAGATGAAAACCAACTAGCATGGGTAGCTTGGTGCGTGTTTTGACCCAGGAAAGGCCATTGACCTTAGAGGTTCAGTCTTTAGCTAACCAGATGGTTAGGCTTGATATTTCAACACCTGGGTATATTTTGGCATTTGTGGAGGTTAGATCTTCTTTGATGGATCATATTCGAGCTCATCAGTTTGATGATGTTGGATTGAGGTTGATTCGAGATAAAGTGTTGATTGGGGAGGCTAAGGAAGCCTCACTTGATTTAGATGGAGTTTTGAGGATTGGGGGTTGAGTTTGTGTGCTGAGAGTGGGTGATTATATTAGGTTGATCTTGGAGGAGGCCCATTGTTCCAGATATTCCATCCATCTAGATGTGACTAATATGTACCGTAATTGGAGACAACACTACTGGTAGGGTAGTATAAGGTGAGATGTAGAAGATTTTGTGGATTGTTGCCTATGTTGTCAGCAGGTGAAGGCCAAGCATATGAGACCTGGTGGTTTGCTTCAGAAATTACTCACTCTCGACTGGAAGTGGAAACGGATCAACATGAACTTTGGGACTGATTTCACTCGTACATCTTATGTTTCTGACAGTGTTTGGGTCATCGTAGATCGATTGACCGGGTCAGTTTATTTTATTCTGGTTCAAGTCCCATTCAATGCTAAGAATTTGGCCAGTATCTGTATTCGTGAGATTGTACATCTACATGGTGTACTGGTACCCATTATTTTAGATCAAGGTTCTATTTTTACATCTTACTTCTGGGAGACTTTTCAGGATGAGTTAGGTACTCGAATGGATCTCAGTACAATATTTCACCCCTAGATTGATGGCCAATCAGAATGGACTATTCAGGTTTTAGAGGTTATGCTTCATGCATGCATGATGGATTTTGGTGAGCAGTGGGAGCAGCATTTGGCTTTAGCAGAGTTTGCATATAATATAGCTACCATTCCAATATTGATATGGCTCTTTTTGAGGTGTTGTATGGTAAGTATTGCTGCTCCCCCAGTGGATTGATTTGATGTTTCATAGGAAAGAACTCGAGGTACGTACTTTATTTATGAGTTTTTGGATAGAGTTTAGGCCATTCAGGATAGACTTACATCAACTCAGAGTAGGTAGAAGTGTTATCCTGATCGTACACTTCGTGCCTTGATATTTGGTGTTGGTAATCGTGTTTTTGTTTGAGTTTTACACATGATGGGTATGATAAGGTTTGGGAAGAGGGTAAAGCTTAGCCTCAGGTAATTGTTCCATTTGAGATTCTTCGGACAGTTGGTGATGTGGCTTTGACCCGTGATCTATCAGCTATTCATCCAATTTTTCATGTTTTTATGTTTCGTTGCTATATCTGAATAAGTCTCATATTATTTGTTGGGATTTAGTTCAGATAGATGAGCGGTTATCCTTTCCTTTGTTGAGGAGTCGATCTCCATTTTAGCTAGAGATGTTAGGTTGTTGCGCTCTAAGTGATCCCTGCAGTTAAGCTCCAGTGGCGACATCGACCTGTAGATGAGTCTACTTGGGAGGTCGAGCCAGATATGAATAGTTCTTATCCCCAGCTCTTTAATGATTCAGGAATTTTTTTTACCTTTAGTTCAGGGAAGAACTAGATTTTTAGTGGTGGATGATGTAATGACTAACTTTTTGATGAAATATATGAATTATGTGTTTTTATGGGATTTGACTGTTTTACCCCTTCCCGTAGTTATATTATGGTAATTCTGGGGTGTGGGGGTGATTGATATGGTTTTCGATGCATTTTGATACTATTTATGTGATATTATAGTTTTGACATCTTTGAGACTCTTATTTTGGACTTGTGTAGATATCTTTTGGTTCGTACAATGGATGGCTGAACGGACTATGCCAAAAACTTTGAAATATTAATTTTAGGTTGGGTAGATCTTTGGTTTGGGTCTCAGTGCACCCAAGCCCATTTCGATTTATTGGTCAGAAAATTGGAAAATTAAAAATATAGGTGTGGGACCCATATTTGATTGAAACGACCACGAATAAAAATTTTGATTTTGCCAGCAGATATGAAATATGGATTTTAGACTGGTAAAATATCTGGTATAATTTTACGGCTTTTAAATCTCATTGTGACCCTCAATTTGGAAAATTGCAATTTCAGGTTTTGGGGGGTCAACTTCTTAAAAATGTTTTTCTAAAATCTGAATTCACCAACGTTTTTGAAACGTCAAAATTAGTGTGGTTTCATAGTTCGTTTGCATATATCGGACTCCAAACAAATCTTGAGCTCCCCGTCAAAGTCCGGGTTGGTCTTTAAAAAAACACTGCTGCTATAGCAGAAAAATCTGCTATATATAGCAAATTTTCCCTCCTTCTGGCCAATTTTGTCAATTCTTTCATCTTGCTTCTTGAGAGTTAAACCCTAAAATAGTGTGAAAGCTTAAAAGTGAAGCTTGTGGGAGCTTGGAAAGCTCAATTAACATCTATTTCTTGATTCTATTACAGATTTAAGGTAAGAATTCATCCTTTTCTTAGTAATTTCTTGATTAATTTCTTAAAACCTCAAAAATTCTTGGGGCTTGATTTTGAACCCAAATTTCACTCTTTTTCACTTAAATAATATTTTATCTTATAACAACTAATTTTTCATCAATTTAACCTTTAAAACAACCCTGATTCTTGATTTTAACCCAAATTTCAAAGATTTTACCCGGTAAAGCTCAAAAATGATTTTTCTTCGATTCGAACCTCGTTTTTCACTTGAGTATTTAGCTGTAGGTTCCTAAAACTATGGAAAACACATTTTTGAAGTAAAGTTCTGATTATGTCCTTTTTTGAAAATCTATTCTGCGGATCCATTTTGACCTCGAATCAAAAGTAGTCAATATGGGTGTCATTGGTTTTGTTTTGATGCGTAGATTTTATATTTAATATTTGTAGTGGAGTTTGGAATTATTTGTGAAAAGTAAGGTCGCAGATTCAAAGTATAGCAGATTGATTTTGGCATTCGAGGTAGGTTATGGCTTAACTCTTTCAGACTGAGTTGAGTAGTAAATGATGGTACAAAATGCATGTTAAGGGTGGGAACTAATCATGAAAAATGACTATATGTGTTGTGCCCATATAGGTGCTCATATGTGATGTAATTATCGAAATTGAAATATTATGTGATGTGTGTGACTGTGTGGAGTCCTATGTGATGTTGATAGCCCTAAATACATGTAAATAATTGTATTGTGTTGTTGAAATGCCTAAAATGGCACCATTGATGTATTATGATATATTCATACTTTTTGGTATATGAGACATAAGGAAATTCATGGATGAAACGAAAGTAATAAGTGGATATTAACTCACGTGGTATGGAATTGTAACATTGTGATTGGTTATGAAGGTACATCATGAGGATTGGTTGTAGAAATACATCATGTGGATTGATTATGGAAATACTCATGTTGAATGGTTATGAACGTTGCATCATCATTCTCATGTCATCATACACATCATTTCACTTATTTGTTTTATTGTTTTACATATACTTGTTGTCATGTATGTGTACTTGATTTGTGTCTTATGTTATGTATGTGCTTTGAAAATGCTGGAAACACTGAAATACTAGATATTGGTATCGGATATTAGATTTATAAACCATCTCCAAAGGATCATGCCGGAGAAGGGTTGTGGATATTGGTGATCTTGAGGTTGTGTGCAAAATTTAAGGTTGTGTTCCAATCTCATGCATCATCATCATCATCATATATATATTGCACCTATATTATTGTGTTTATGTTGTATTTGAATTGCCATATTGACTTGTGATCTACTTATTAATTCTGTATCTTGACTTGTTAACATCTAATTGTTCTATCTTTCTTTAACTATACTTGATGATCTTGATTATACATGTCCCTCTTTTGTCCTACTTGAATGTGATATTGTGTATATTTATTTCCCTATTTGATATGTTGTGTATTATATCCAGACATTGTAGAACTGTTAGTGCAAGTATTGTGAGCTATCGTATGTGATATTTTTTAATTGCAGGTGACATGCCCTTAGTGTATATTTTGTATACTTTATTTACAACTTTGCTTGGTCGGCCTATGATACCTACTGAGTACAAGTGGACGGTAGTCATGCCTACTGCGTCCTTTGGATGCAGGTCCTAGCTCGAGTGCATCTCAAATTGATTGATTTCGAGCTCCTTCAGATTTATCAAGGCAGCGGTTGGATATTCATACGTCCGGAGTTCACCTCTAACTTTCTGTATTAGTTATGTCTTTATTAGTGTTTGGAGATAGATATTTTCCTTTGTGGCTATTTTTCTGGTGTATTTGACCCCGGGATCGTATTAGTAGTTCTTATATTGTTGACATCAAGTTTTGGGAGTTATGGCTGCATGTGTTGATTTTATTCTTTCTGATTTTATTATATCTATATGATTTGGATTTGTTCTAGAAACCTTACCTTGGGGGCATTTCTATCTGTTCCCCGTATGTATCAGTTTGGGTGAGAGGCTTACTTGTCAAGATTCGCTACAATAAGTAACCTATCGATTTTTGGGTCGTGACTAAGTTGTGGACATTTTTTATTAGTTTCGAAAATGGATTGTAACACTCTACATGCCTTCATATAATTAATATCAATACCATAAACGACTTTCATTTCTTTAATAATGTCTCCGATGGTGTGTTATCTCTTATGATTACCCAACTTTGGTGCTGTAAATTCACTTACAAAAGTCATTGTAGCCAACAGAGTTTTAAGTACTCTATCACTTTATCGGCACATATGTTCCGCATTAAACCTCCGAATCATTAAAACATCAGATTTTTTGAATGCAAATGCTTTGAGGATCCATTTACATTTCTCATAATAGCAATGTGGGACATAGCTAAAAAATGCAATGTTAATCGGAAGAGTATATAACAAAATGTGATGAATTTCACCAGAAGAAAAAGCTAAAATTATAACTGCTTAATTTAATAATGCCATACACATCACATATATACATATCAGGATAAAGTATGTGACAATATAGCAATGACTATAACATTAAATCATAAACTTAACATTTATATGTATATACGTCAAGCATATACATAACTATCGACATACAATAACATACAATATACATGTATGATACTCAAAATTAGACTTGTTTTTAAACAATGAACACATACTGCTAAAAATGTCACATACATATTATAATGTATATGTTTAACTAAAATAATATTAAAACAAGACAATACAAATTTGAAACAACACAATTAAAACAACAGTAATTTACAACAAAATTAATCATAAGATATAAAAGGACTAGCAACAATAATTTTCTTGTCAGAACACTTAGCTCTGAAATTAAAATTATGAGTTATCACATATTTAGCCATTATTGTTATAAGGGTCGATTTGTCCTTAAACAAATGTTTCACCATCAATACAATATTGTTGTTATAACAGATTAAGTTTTTAACCTCGAACTCAGAAACGTACAGTGAGTATTGATTTTGATTCTCAACTGCAGAAAGACCAAGCACATCTATTTCTATCCTTCAACACAAACGACAACTCTCGTTTTTCCATCAAACTCTATATCCTTTACGTTTATCCATCGTTGTTATACACAACGGATACATGACAAATCCAGGAAGACTCTTCTTTAACTGAACATAGACCTTAACACCATTATCATTCTTAATAACAATCGGTGATGCATTACCTTCAACAACATAACGGACATCAATCTTCTTTCAACATTTATCAATGTCTAATTCAGCCGCAATTGCTGAAACCAACCTCAAATAAGAAATTGTTTCTGCAATAATAATTTCTTCCCTTTTGTATCTATCACACCCCCTTTTTAATATCCAAAAGATCGTATTTAAGTTTTGAAAGGGTTTTATTATTAAGGTGACAAAAAATAAAAAAATTTGTTTCAAAAAAAAAGGATTATTTACATTATTTTTTCTTATTCAGAGTCGCCACTTGGCATAATCCGGTATGCCAAGTCACCTTTGAAAAATCCTTTTCAAAATGGTTTGACTCTAAAAACTGATCCGCGAACAAAGATTCCGACTAAGGAATTCTGTTGACCGAGGGAAAGGACCTTGATCACGAGCCTCCTTTGCATACATGCTACTTCGGGGCATTTTCCAGATAAATCAATACAAATCCTTTGGGGCATTCCCCGACCAAATAAGTATAATTTAAAATTTTTGTGAAATAAAGTAGAAAGTACTATTTATGCACATATTCAAACACTCCAACAAATCGTTATTCCTAAATTTTCCTACTCGACCTACGTTTGCCTACCAAGTTCAACGTATCACAATTCTATCATGTTCAATATTATCAATACTTCAAAATTAATCAATATTCATTTTCCTCCATTTTTAATCCCACCCTAATTCATTCTCAACCACGTGATTAACCTATTTTAATACACAATCCACCAATCGAGAATAACGAAAATTCACTAATCATGCTTAGCACATCACACACCCAAATGTCACCAACAGTTCACATCAACAAACAAACCACGGTATTGAATCACACGCAATCATAATCACATAAGAATTAAATGAAAGAGAAGAAATAATTGGATCTTAAATTTGAAGCTTTCAAACTCAATGTTATTTGAATAAAGAGAGTCCGCACCCGAAAACCTCGAGCCGAACCTTAACACCAACAATCCAACTCGACAAATAATGACCCGTTCACCGTCACTTTTCACGCCATTACTGTTCACCGGTATTGTTCACCGTACTGTTCACCGGTACTGTTCACCGGTTACTGTTCATCGATTACTGTTCACCGGCGCCCTCTTTTTTTTTTTGTCGTTGTTGTTGTTGTTGTTGTTGTTCTTGTGAGGAAGATTATTTTGTGATTGTTGTTATTGTGGAGAAGATGATGATCAAAAAATGAACCCCCTTTTTCCCTCTTAGAATTTTTCTTTTATAATGGGCATGGATTTGTTATGATGTGGAAATTTTGGTGGGTCCCCCATATATTCTTTCTTTGTGGACGAGAAAAAGGAGGGAGGATCACATGGGTAGTTAGGGTGGTGATGGTGATGTGTCATTTTTAATAAGGAGGGGTTGTTAGAATAAGATAAAATTAGTTAGGAATTATTATTTTTATCTCTTTGTTAAGGGGTTATCACACGGGTGAGGGCACACACTAAAACGAGGGTAAAATGGTAAGAATGCTTTCGGGGAGGAACAAAATTATGTGTCTACATCATGCCCCTCTTTGCAGGTAAACACAAAGTGTTTTCATACAAAGAAGTAGACAACGTGACAGAATTTTGACCCGACCATTATTCACAGGGAAGAAACAAAAGAAAGAAGGACGATCGAGTTGGAGAGTCGAGTGACGTCCCGTCGAGGCTCCGGTCCACGGCTCTGTCATTACATCAAAAATGAAAATTACAAGTTAAAATATAAATGAAATTACAAAAATCCTATCTATACAGCTTTTGTTGGACTCCTGACTTAAGTTTCATCACCCTATTCTTCAGGCGGGCTCCTGACTTGCAATTTCTTCAACTTGTTGCTTGGTTTTCCAATGCTTCACCTTATTTCTTAACTTTCAATTTCTTCACCATGTTCTTCAGGCGGGCTCCTGACTAGCTATTTTTCAATCCGTTAACTTTCATCGTTTCACATTGTTGCTTTGTTTTCAACTTCTTCAGCTTGTTGCTTGAATTTTTATTTATTCGCCATGTTCGTCAGGCGGACGCCTAAAATCACATCAAAACTAAAAGAAAATTATCCCAAACAAGAATTATTATAAAGAAAAATTTTGTTTGCTAGAAAAGTAAAGTTCAAAAAAAAAGAATTAAATTTTTGCCCCAGTTTATTATCAGAAGACTTTTGGAAAAGTCACATCATACCTACTTGCATGTTGTAATGATGAATCAAGACTCTGACCAAGAAATGCATCTCTTGAGAGTAAAATTGAATAACCAAGCCTAGGAAGTGCGTCTTCTAAGAATTAAAGTGAGGGATTCTAACTAGAAAGTGCGTCTTCTAGAGATACAAGTTTTAGTTAAAAAATGTGTCACCTAACAAATGAAAACTAGCAAGAAAGTGCGTTTCCAAAGGATTAAGTGCAATAACTTGACTAGAAAGTACATTTTCTAGAAATCAAGGGGACTGCTAGGAAGTACATAACCCAAAAGCAAAGTTCGAATTACCCAATCAAAGAAATGTATCTCCTTATCAATGTTGCTTGAATTATCAAAATAAGAAAGTGCATCTCCTTATCAATAACGCTTGAATTACCAGACCAAGGAAGTGCGTCTCCTTACCAATGCCGCTTGAATTACTCAAACAAGGAAATGCGTTTCCTCACAAATATTTCTTGAATTAACCAAACAAGGAAGTGCAACTCCTTACAAATGTTGCTTGAATTACCCAAGCAAGGAGTGCGTCTCCAATGTTGCTTGAATTACCAAAACAAGAAAGTGTGTCTCCTTTGGAAGTACGTCTCCTTATGATAGCGCTTGAATTACCAAAATAAGGAAGTATGTCTCCTTACAAATGTTGCTTGAATTGTCCAAACAAGGAAGTGCATCCCCTTATAAATGTTGCTGGAATTACCCAAACAAGGAAGTGCATCTCCTTACAAATGTTGCTGGAATTACCAAATAAGAAAGTGTGTCTCCTTACAAATGTCAATCGAATTACCAAACAAGGAAGTGTGTCTCCTTACAAATATTGCTTGAATTATCAAACAACGAAGTGCGTCTCCTTATAAATGTTGCTTGAATTATCAAAATAAGGAAGTGCATCTCCTTACCAATGCCGCTTGAATTACCAAACCAAGGAAGTGCGTCTCCTTACCAATGTCGCTTGAATTACTCAAACAAGGAAGTGTGTCTCCTCACAAATGTTTCTTGAATTAACCAAACAAGGAAGTGCATCACCTTACAAATGTTGCTTGAATTACCCAAGCAAGGAAGTGCATCTCCAATGTTGCTTGAATTACCAAAACAAGAAAGTGTGTCTTATTTGGAAGTGTGTCTCCTTATGATAGCGCTTGAATTACCAAATTAAGGAAGTGTGTCTCCTTACAAATGTTGCTTGAATTACCAAACAAGAAAGTGTGTCCCCTTATAAATATTGCTAGAATTACCCAAACAAGGAAGTGCGTCTCCTTATAAATATTGCTGGAATTGCCAAATAAGGAAGTGTGTCTCCTTACAAATACCAATCGAATTACCAAACAAGGAAGTGTGTCTCCTTATAAATGTTGCTTAAATTATCAAACAAGTAAGTGCATCTCCTTACAAATGTTGCTTGAATTTTCCACACAAGGAAGTGCATCTCCTTACAAATACCGCTTGAATTACCAAACAAGAAAGTGTGTTTCCTCACAAATATTGCTGAATTTACCAAATAAGGAAGTGCGTTTTCTTACAAATATTGCTAGAATTACCCAAACAAGGAAGTGCGTCTCTTTACAAATATTGCTAGAATTACCGAATCAAGGAAGTGCGTCTTCTTACAAATGCCACTTGAATTACCATGGGTTTGAATAACAAATATGTGCAGCAACATTGCCTCTTGCATTTGTAGAAGTGAGAATATTACGGCCCTTGATGTTTAGGCTTTGAAATCCTTGATTCGAAGGTAGCACGTGTTCCTATTTCATACAAAGAAAACTTGTTAGTTTAAAAACATGGTGGTTGGTTTGTGGCTTTGGCTTTTGTGGAAATTTATCTTGCCACGGTCACATTTAACCTCGCTTCCAACCATTAGCATATGTCATTGACTTGCTGCATCATTGACCCAAACTCCGATTATTAAGAGTGACTCTAAAACAAATACAGTATCCCTACTTTGTCATGCTTCTCAGATAAACCCTTTGAACCTTGGTATTTCCATGAGTTCCCAGACTTGTTGGTTGACAAAACTTTCTGCATGCCTTGTTTTGGCTCACAATCATGTCTTTCGCATGTGCTGGCTCTTTTGTCTTGCTTTGTGCAAGTGAAGAAGCTAGTAGCCAGTTTTGAAATCTTTCTCACTTATTTTGATGCGAACTTGACTCAAAGACAAGAGAAAAATGACAATGACTTTTATTTAGACAATTGACTCAAGAAAACAAAATAAAAAATAAAGAGAAGAAAGAAAAGACAATGAGTGTCCCCATTTGAAACAAAGAAATGAAAATTTTTTCTAGATATGATAGTCAACTGTAATGATTATGCCATGTATTTTGGATTAAGCTACCTGATCTTTCCATCCAAACTTTCTACCAATTATTATTGAGTTAATGGCCTTGAAACTGAGTTGCTCTCTTAGGCCAATTGCATTCAAACCTCATTTGGCTAGTGACGCCTCGAAGGGTTTTTTTCTCAGCTCACCATTGTCTTATGGTGTCTGTGTGGGTTTTTACTAATGAGACTCTCTTATTCTCATTTCTCCCAACTCACAATCATCTCACGGTGCCCGTGAGGGTTTTCACCAATAAGACTCTCTCATTTTTATCTCTCTCAACTTACTATCGCCTTATGGTGCCTGTGAGGGTTTTCACCAATAAGATTCTCTCATATTTTATTTCTCTCTTGATTCCTTTTGCTGAGGAAGACAAGTAGTTCCCAAAATGCGTCTTCATATCCATTGCAAGCTTAGCCTTAACATTCTCAAAGATTGATCTGAAGGTCTTTCTTTGGTTGTAACTTGGCTTTTGGATAGGGTTACAAAGAAAGGATGACATGAGGCCTAAACGACACTTGAAGTAGGTTAGAACTTACAACTTTTAGAATCGACTCAAACAAATGAGGATTAACTCATGCTCCAATTTCTTTTGACTGGGTGATTCTAAATTATTTATTTGGTCGGACCGAGCCTTTAGTAGGGCAGCCTACGTATCTCACCCCCGAGAGAGGAGAATCAGGTCACTCGTAGTTCTGGCAGCTTGTTCTTTCACTTGAGTCTAATTTTTTTATTTTATTGACTCTTTTCTCTTTGGATTTTTCTGACTCTATTTGTCTTGACACTTTTTTTCTTTTTGGACATTTTTTTTCTTTTTTTTTTTTTGAACTTTTTCTGAATCTATTATTTTGCTCGACACTTTTCTTTTGAGCTTTGCTGACTATATTGATTCCAAAAAAGGGGTATGAAATAAAATATGACTGAAGCTCAAATGGGGTAAACAAAGGATGACACGATGTTTGGATAGCAGAATGAAATGCCTTCGTCATATCAATCCTTGAAAATGCAAGCACATATCACGTAATATGAAAGTGAGAGATGAAGATCATTTGTGACATCTTTTTAAGCAGATTGAGTCTGTGCGTCACTACTTCTTCTACAAACTCCACCTTTGTTGTACATTCCTCACATCAAATGACTCATACTTTCGCGGAGCTACTTATCTTCTTGTTTCTCTTGATATAGGGATCACACGTCCACTATTTGACTTAATTGGGAATTGCCTTTCGACCAATGACCAAGTTGTTCTTGTGATTCTCAAAATAATTGCCTTAACTTGTCACCAAATATCTCAGCACTCTATCTATTTTCTCATATGCTCTCTTTTTTTAACTTTAACCCTCTGATTCAATGTTTATGCTTAAACTGGATTTTAAGATCTGGATGAAAATTTCACTAGCATGTCATATCACTAGAGTCAACACAAAATGTACTATGTAAAGAAAACAAACAAACAACACATTTAAAATACCAAGGAAAATGAGACACTTCATTTAGTCGAAACAAAAGATAGAAGAGTTTGAACATAAACAACAAAAGGACAAAACAAGACAGATCCCGAACTACAACCCTGAAATAATTTGGAGAACAGAAAATAAAACAAAACAAGCTACTAAACCCCTTCCTGGTAAGGAAAGGGGTGACTTCTCAATTGCTCAGCCTGACATCTTAGCCACTAATTTGCATATCAGCATGACTAGAGATTTCCTCACTATCAATGCCCTGCACCATGATTGATTTATCTTGAATTATCTTTTCAATTTCTCTTTTCATAGCACGATAATCTTCAATACTGTGACCCTGAACATCGGAATGATATGTACATCGTACATTAGGATCAAAACTTCTTGAATATGAGTCAAGAGTATACCCAAGGAGAGGAGTGATCATGCCCTGTGTACCAATCTCTGGAATAAACTTGCATACGACTCTCCAATGGGTGTGAAGCTAACCCTCGACTTCTGTCTCATTTCATTATTTGGCTTAAATTAAAAACCAGGCCTAGAAGGGCTTTGGTAAGTATGTGGAGTTGAAGGATAACTCAGCAGAATTGGCGCGGGCCAGTGTGGGTAAGATGGGGGTTGAACATATATTTGCGCATTATACACTTGATATGGTGATGGGGGAATGGAATATAATGAATTTTGAGAAGGATTCTGTGGAACTTGGCCATAAACTTGGGTTTGAGCCCGTGGGTAATGATGGTATGGTCTTCTTGCCCGTGCCTGTTGTCCAACTATAATAGCAGATGCATCTTCCTCATTTTTATTTCCTCCAACACTTCCCAAACCGTTTTGAATTGCTTGAGTAGTTGCTTTCAATGTTGCAAAACTCACAATGCGACCAATCTTAATTCCATCCTCTATCATCTCCCCCATTTTGAGGACCTCAATAAATGGCTTGCCTAATGTAGGTAACAAATGTTGATAATATGTTTCATCTTGTGCTTGAATAAACACCTCCACTATCTTATTTTCTTTCATTGGCGGTTTTACTCTAGCAGCTAGTTCGCGCCATCTGATCGCATACTCTCTGAAACACTTAGTATTCTTCTTTTTTATACCAGTTAGGGATTTTTCGTCAGGTATCAACTCCACATTATATTGAAATTATTGCACAAATCCATTAGCTAGGTTATCCCAACTAATCCACTTATCAATGTTTTGGTCAACAAACCATTCTGAAGCTAGACCTGAAAGACTCTCACCAAAATAAGTCATGAGTAGTTCTTCCTTCCCTCTAGCGCCCCTTAGCTGGTTGCAATAGCGTCTCAAATGTGCTACAAGATCACCATGTCCATCATACTTCTCAAACTTCGGCATTTTAAAATCAAAAGGAATATGTACACCTGGAAACATGCACAGATCTTTATATGAGACACTTTTGTACCTCTCAAGTCCTTGCAAGTTTTTCATAGTCAGTTCCAAACTTCTCAATTTTCTGGCTATTTCCTCTTGTTCTTCTGTCATAACAAACTTCTCAGTATTTGGAGAAAATTCAGGCAGTTGAGGGCAGTCGTAAGGACCAGTTGACTTAAATGTGGGATCGAGAGCGTAATGTTGATCACTAAAAATATTCACTATAGGGTCTCTTGTAGAGTGAGGAATCACAACCGTTGGATTGACATTAAAAGCAGGAGCTTCATACGGGAGTGGGGCTGCAAAAGCATTAATATCAGCTGGAGCCGAGTATATAGTAGTCTTGGATTGGGGAGTGAGGAAATGAACCTTGGAAGTGGTTGGATATTGTTACCCCGGAGTCGATCCTAATGCATGTTGTGGCATATCAACAAAAATGGAAAATTGTGCATGTGACATGGAAGGCAAGCTAGAAAGATATTCTAGATTATCAGTGGGAACTGGAGGAGCTGGCAACCCATTAGCCCAAGCTCGATGCATTTCTATTATTTGCCGCCTTAATTTCCGAATCTCTTCATTATCTCTTACATTCTCATTCCCTGAACTCTCCATCTGATTAGTGACAACTAACTCGGTATCCTTGTTGGCCATAACTTCCTCTGTAACTTGGAGCAATATGGAGGACCAGCCAAAATACCACAAACCAACCACCTTAAACTAACTGAACAAGAGATAACAAATGGTTAGAGTTTAACAGTTTTTCAAAACCTTTTTTTTTCTTGAAAAGATCACCGAACCCAAGAAGGGCGCCTACGTATCTCACTTCTAAAAGAGGAGAATCAGGTGTGTGTAGTTCGGGAAGTCTTGCCAAAATGGCCGATTAAACTCTTTTTCTTGAAACATTAAAAAGAAAAGAAAAATAAAAATTTATCAAAAGAAATGACGAAAATATTTTTGAATTCTTCGGCTTTAAAATCCCTATACAAAATGAAACCTATGATTACCAAAGAAAATCTTTTTGGGCTTTTGATTTTGAATTTCATATGAAAACGAAACTTGAACCTATTAAATGAAAAATCTTTTTTGTATTTTTCTTTTAAAGACGTATATGAAACGCCTACTCTAAATGGAGAGTGAAGAAATATTTTTGAATTTTTCAAATAAGATTCCCGAACCAACAATAGGCTGCCTACGTATCTCACTCCCGGAAGAGGAGAATCAGAGGTGCGTAGTTCGTCCAAATTGAACAATTAATGATTAAATAACAGATGACACCCTGGCTTGATACACGACCAAAGACACATGATGAACAACATAACAAAGTCTTTTTTTTTTGAGTTTTTAATTCGACACTTTACATAAAAAAATGACACCAACAGCTATGAAAGAATTTTTTTTTTTTGGTATTTTCATTAAATGAAATGTACAAAACTTCTACCACCTTTTTCTAAATTTTTTCTTTTATAAAAAGCCCCTAAAAAAAATCTTTTTAGAGTTTTCGAATTGTGAAAGCTTGCTAAAGGAAACAAAAGGAAAATCTTTTTGATTTTTTTTCTTTTTTTTTGAATTTTTGAATCGTGGAAAACAAAAGCCATAAAGAACCTAAAAACCATGAAACTCTTCTTTGATTCACCTTTTCTCTTTTTTTTTTTTTTCAAGCACACCTTACTTCTAACACATGATTTCCCCGAATCAGTCTGTCAAATAACCACATTACCCTCAAAGATGCAACATTCAGCACATGGGGATGCTTTAAAGGTGAGTCTCCTATAAAGAACAGTGTGGGCCCCGCTAGGTCTCAATATAATGCACATAAGAATGACCTAAAGGCTGAACTATGTTGTGGTTTACTAACAAGGCCGTTCGGGAAAGCATATAGTCGATAGTGGCTTCTTTGCTTTCCACCTACTCCATACATCCAACGGCTCCCCCCCTAAAATAAGGGTGACTCAACTAGAGTTTGTGCGTACGACGTATACTCTGAGACTTATTGCAGCAAGAATTGACTCAGGTTATGCAAATGATGCCAGATATAAACCAGTAACACATAAAGAAAAAAAGAAAAAAAAACTGTAAAAAAAGAGCACAGAAATGCACAACAGTGATAACAATAACACAAACAATAATCACAAACAATGTTTATACACCCATAATGCCAAAAAAAGCCGATACGACTCCAAAAATAAGTCCGAATTCTGAAAAGTTCCCAGCAGAGTTGCTAGAGCTGTCACACTCCTTTTTTCAACATTCAAAAGATCATATTTTAGTTTTGAAAGGGTTTTATTATTAAGGTGACAAAAATGAAAAAAATTTGTTTCGAAAAAAAAGGATTATTTACATTATTTTTTCTTATTCAGAGTCGCCACTTGGCATAATCCGGTGTGCCAAGTCACATTTGGAAAATCCTTTTCGAAATGGTTTGACTCTAAAAACTAATCCGCGAACAGAGATTCCTGCTAAGGAATTCTGTTGACCGAGGGGAAGGTGTTAGGCAACCCTTGATCCCGTGGTTCGACCACGGTCTCTTGGTAGAGCGTATCGGCTAATTTTACATTACAAATGTACAAACCACATAAACACACAAAACAAGCAAACAAACAAATCACACAAAATTCAAAACAAACCAAAATAATGTTCAGTCCAAATTATACAATCCAAAATAAAAGAGGTGCTGAAATATAAAACCTATTCTATTATAAACTAATACTAAACTAAACTCCACCCGACGTTCCGGGCCTTGATCACGAGCCTCTTTTGCATACATGCTACTTCGGGGCATTCCTTGGATAAATCAATACAAATCCTTCGGGGCATTACCCGGCCAAATGAGTACAATTTAAACTTTTCGTGCAATAAAGTTGAAAGTACCATTCATGCACATATTCAAACACTCCAACAAATCGTTATTCCTAAATTTGCCTACCCGGCCTACGTTTGCCTACCAAGTTTGACGTATCACAATTCTATCATGTTCAACATTATCAATATATCAAAATTAATCAATATTCATTTTCCTCCATTTTTAATCCCCACCCTAATTCATTCTCAACCACGTGATTAACCCATTTTAATACACAATCCACCAATCGAGAATAACAAAAATTCACCAATCATGCTTAGCACATCACACACCCAAATGTCACCAATAGTTCACATCAACAAACAAACCACGGTATCGAATCACACGCAATCACAATCACATAAGAATTAAATGAAAGAGAAGAAAGAATTGGACCTTAAATTTGAAGTTTTCAAACTCAATGTTATTCGAATAAAGAGATTCCGTACCTGAAAACCTCGAGCCAAACCTTAACACCAACAATCAAACTCGACAAATAATGACCCATTCACCGTCACTTTTTACGCCGTTATTGTTCACCGATACTATTCACCGGTTACTGTTCACCGACGCTCTTTTTTTTTTTGTTGTTGTTGTTGTTTTTGTGAGGAAGATTATTTTGTGATTGTTGTTACTGTGGAGAAGATGATGATCAAAAAATGAACCCCCTTTTTCCCTCTTAGAATTTTTCTTTTATAATGGGTATGGATTTATTATGATGTGGAAATTTTGGTGGGTCCCCCATATATTCTTTCTTTGTGGACGAGAAAAAGGAGGGAGGATCACATGGGTAGTTAGGGTGGTGATGGTGATGTGTCATTTTTAATAGGGAGGGGTTGTTAGAATAAGATAAAATTAGTTAGGAATTGTTATTTTTGTCTTTTTGTGAAGGGGTTATCACACGGGTTAGGGTACACACTAAGCCGAGGGTAAAATGGTAAGAATGCTTTCGGGGAGGGTCATTCACCTTAATGCCTCAACAGAATTGCAATATTCATCTTCTTATATTTTTTTCAAATAAAAAAATAAACAACTCTTGCAAGAAATAAAAAAACAATGCTTTTGAACGATGTAAGTTGTGTTTTCTTTGATCTTACTAGTTGATTTTTTGTTTCAAATTTTAAAATTGAATAGTTGTTACAAAATTAAAGGGATTCATTAATCCAATATTAATAAACACTGGGTTAATTGCGTCCCATAATAAAGGAACAACCGTTTTTTCCTTTTTTTACCTCTACCAGAATTACTCAATATACATAACATGATTATGTATATGCACGACGACTTATGTATAAGAAAAATTAAATTCAGAGAGAGAGAGATTTTAATTGAAAAAAAGGGAGTGAGGGTAATTATGTTTCAAAAAGGTAGAATTTATGTTATTTATACTAAAAATAATTGACCCATGTTTGGGCCTTGAACATGGAGTGGCCAGTCGACCATTTTAATTCCACTAAATAACGCTTTTCTAATTTGGGTTATTTTGATCCATGTAGTTCAGATACAATTTATATATCACACTGATACAGATCGTAAAAAAAATAAAGCAATGGATTCATGAGTGGAAATTTTATCATTGTTATATAGAATATGCATATTTTAGATATAATGTACATAAAAATTATATCAGTATTGTATAGCTGCCAGCAAATGACTACAAAATAAAATTAAAATTTAATGACTATTTTCGTGTTAATAGTTTCAGTCAAATTTTTATTTATATTCTTTTCCTTGTATATAATAGTTGGAATCGACCTTTGCAGTTGAGCCCAAAAGATCTCAGCCCATGTCTGTAATCAGGGACCATCTCTAGATTTCAAAACAAATATGAGAAAAGTGCATTTTAAAACTTTAGCATGCAAATCATGACTGCATTTGGTTTCAAATTATATTTAGTCTAATCATTTTTTGAATTTCTCATGAATCAAGTCAAATCATTATCACTATTTACATAGTCACGAGATACATCAACATCCTAGGGCAAATATGCGTTTGTCTTGCTTGTACAACAAAATACGCTTATTTTTATCGAAAATCTGCAAAACAAATTATGTTTATTCTTTTCGTCTTGATTACTTATTAATTATTAGGATTTAGGGGTATCAAAACGACTCTTTAAAAATATGACCAGTCTAACCCATTTAAATTGAGTTGGTTCTAATTTGACTCATCTGATAAAAAAAAAAAAAAAAAAGTTCATTTCGGTGTATCAAAGCTTTCAGTATGTGCAAGGTCTGAGGAAGGGTTCTACCACAAGGATGTATTAAACGTGACCTTACCTTGCATTTTTGTCAGAGACTGTTTCCATGGCTTGGAATCTTGACCCACTGATCAAATGACAATAACTTTACTAGTTACTCCAAGGCGTTCCTTCATTTGACTCATCTAATCAATTTATCGTGAAGCTAATTTGAACTAAATAGAGGTGATTAATAATTTTTTTTTTTACTTTAGTCAAAATATTTAACTCTTTTATTTGATATTTCTATATTATAGAAGCAGCAGTTTTGATATACCTGTCAGCTGCTTCAATCATGATTTTACTAAATCATCGCTAATTAATTATTATATGTCATTTATGTATTAGAAAATTAATAATATTTAATTAAAAAAATTAAATATGTATGACATGTCTGCTTCAATTGCTTCAACCGTAATTTTATTAAATATCACCTTTAATTAATTATTGTAAGTCATCTAAATATTAAAAAATTAATAATAATTAATGAAAATAATAAAAGAGACATAAAATGATAAATTAACCCTTGATATTTTAAATTAACTTGACATCTTATATGAGGCCACTTAATTTTTTTTTCACAAATACTTTTATAGTAATTTTACCATATCACTTCTAATTAGTTGTTGTAAGTTATTTAACACATATAACTGCTTCGCTGCTTCAATCGTGATTTTACTATATCACCCCTAAATAGTTATATGGTCATCTAGTCGTTGTGCTACTTAAATTGACATTTATGATTTATTACCTCACTTATAAAAGATGATAAGCGGGTAACAGATCAACATGTTTACTTGTGTTGTCTGCTTAGATATTTTCTTTTATATTTATTTGTCTTACTTTTTTTTAAATATTTTGTATATTAGAGAATCACATAAAAGTATTATAAGTCATAATAATTAACAACTTAAAATGATTAAAAAGACAAAAAAATTTAGTTGACTCTCTAAATTTTATTACTGCCGTGTAAATTGGAACAAAAGAAAAAGTACCATAAATCACAATAATTAATAATTTAAATATTTAAAAAGTATGTAAAAATTTTAGTTATCTCTCAAAATTTTATTAATACCACATAAATTGAGACAAAGGATGTAACATATATTATTTAAAAATTATATAAAAAATATTATATATCACAATAGTTAACCTAAAAATGTTCTTTCGCATTTAACCCGTGCTAACACAGACCCTATCCTCCCTAGTGATATTAGATAACATGAATAAATAAATAAATAAATAAATAAATAAAAAATAATAAATAAATAAATAATTTTGTTTGGTAAGCAAATAAACTACAAGAAAGCGAAATAAAAAAAAAAAACACTATGTATGCGAAGGTTGGATGATGAACATTATTTTTGCCCATCTTCATCCAACTCATCTCAATCCAAGAATATTTTGGACTAATCAATGACTAACTTAACTATTAACGTTGTCCTTTTTAATCAGTTCAAATTCAAACACAAATTAATCAATCATTTGACATCCTTATTAAGCTACTTATTTATAAAATTTAAACTTATTTTAATCAACTCACATTCAATTATTTGATAGCCCAATTTGTTCTCCTCATCCGAAGGAAATCTAGGAGGTCGTCATGGGATCTAACTTTTGCTTATTAACATGCTTCTTTTCAGTCTTCACATGAACTATCCTATATATATCTGTCCTTTCACAAATAAAATATAAAGCGCTTTTCTCTCAAATTTGTTAGAAAATACAGTTACAGTCTCCATGCAACAAAATGCATGTGCACCTATCTTCCTTCCCAACTATTACGAATTTAAATTTAACGGGTTCAATATCTTGAGTATATCAAAAATATAAAATTTAAATTAAATTTTATTTTATATACGGTGAACCTTTTTCCAGAGTTTTTATGTGTGTATGACTAGTAGGTTGGAGTTAGGGATTCATCTAAACCTTTTTGGTGGAAAATTATATTATTTATATATGGTTAATTTTTTTGTATGCATACATAGTAGATGTCAAACCCCTTTAGCTTGTTTGAATATTTATTTCTTTATATTTTGAACTTTTTTAGTAAAAATTCTGACTCCGTCACATTGCAGAACTAAGTAAAATGAGTTGAATTGAACTCACTTTTTTTCAATGAATTTTAGCTTCTTTATAATAAATCATATTCAGCCAAATTAAGTGAGCAAAACCACCATCTTCTGATTAATATTTCATCTTGACGTACTCCTCTTATTTGATATTTCCACCCTGAATCCTAGAGTTAGATGGCCAGGTGGTCATTCAACTTGGTGATATATAGTTGATCATTAAAGAATATAGTTATCTAATTTTTTCTGGTCACGCAAAAACCTCCATATGGTTATCTTAGCCGAATTCCTTGTCTCGATGAAAATTATTGACATGACATATTTAACTTTAAGGAAAACATTTGAAAAATACTAAATTTAGCTCCTGGACCAATATAATTATAAGGACCCAACCAATCAGATGTTGCCTTACATGACTAATAACGCATTTTATTCCAAAAAAAATCCCAAAAAAATCTCAAACATTCATATTTTATCTAGGTAAAGTAAAATAACTTCTGAAAAACAAACAAAAAATGTAGAGACTTTATTGAACAAATTACCAAGATTAAGTGACCATCTTAGCATGCAATGGATAACGTATGTACAACTAAAGTTCTATGCAAATAAGACTAATAACGGTAAACTAGAACCTCTTAACAGAATTTTTTTTCCTTGCAATTAATAGGAGAACTAAATTGAATCTATATATGTCTGCATTGATTAGGTTATAACTAACTAACTTTTTTAACTGCAAAAATTTTTGAGTACACTTCTCTTCATATGTTTGATCATCATCAAATTTTTAGTACTCATCCAAGTCAGCTTTAAAAATCAACCATATGATTTTTTTTTTTCTTTTCATGCATGCAAAGGATCACCTATACAATGTTTTCATCTTTTTAATTTCTTAGATAGAAGTAACGCTTTCTTTTCATAGTCTTTTTCTCTCAACCGATTTTCTTGCTTTATACTACAAAATAATCTTATCTTGTAACTTCCCATAAAGTACTCTTTAGCTTTCGTAAAATATATTCCGTATCCAAATTTAGTAAACCACCACCTTTTATTTCTAACTTATTAAATTCCCACCTGGGATCAATAGTATTATTACTATTTTTAGAAAGTTTCCTTGTACTCCAATCACTATAAATATTGGCCCCAACAAGTGACCAATGCATAAGCAACATATAATACATTTCTCCATCAAAATATAATGGTTTCTTTCCAGAGAATAGTTAGTTTTATTTTTGTTTTCTTTCTCCTGTCCTTAGCATTTGCATGTGAAGCTAGGGTTTTACATGAGAATAATGCAAATGAAGAATTTGTTAGAGTTCATGGTGCCCATTTTGAACTGAATAATTCACCTTTTCTATTCAATGGTTTCAACTCCTACTGGCTCATGCATGCTGCTGCTGAGCCTAGTGAGAGGTACAAGGTCACCGAAGTCCTCCGGGAAGCATCCTCTGCAGGGCTCTCTGTATGTCGTACTTGGGCTTTTAGTGATGGAGGCGATAGGGCACTGCAAATTTCACCTGGTGTTTATGATGAACGTGTTTTTCAGGTCCTTCCTATGTTTCATTTTATATGAAACTCACTAACTTACACCTTTCTATATATTGATTGAGAACTATTTAACTTTGATCAACTTCTAATTTTATACTTAAGGACATGTTTTCAAAGCCAAAGAAACGTCAGTTCCTGTAAATACCACAAGCTTTTCGTTTTCAACTTAACTCCACAAGTACTTTTAACTAAAGGTACTTTTGGTATGTAACAAAAATCTCTTTTTGTCTCTCTTGAACTTTATATATACTCAAACAATGGAAAGTCATAGGCATACTACATTGTAAATATAACATTTTCTATTCTTTCTTTTTCTATTTGAATTTATGTGAAATATCATATGCCATTATTTAACAAGTGTATTTTGTGGAATATAGGGTTTGGATTTTGCGATATCGGAGGCTAAGAAGTATGGAGTTCGTTTAATTTTGAGTTTTGTAAACAACTACAATGACTTTGGAGGGAAAGCTCAATATGCTCAATGGGCGCGAAGTGCTGGAGCTCAGATAAATGGAGAAGATGATTTCTACACTAATTATATTATTAAAGATTATTACAAGAATCACATTACGGTAACAAAAACTTAGCATTCATTAATTAACACATGCTAATTTTAATTAGGCTGATGTTAAATTTTCAGGATTAATTAAGTACAATTATTACTCCATTGCAGAAAGTTGTTACAAGGTTGAATACAATTACTGGATTGGCTTACAAAGAAGATTCCACTATCATGGCATGGGAACTCATGAATGAGCCCCGCAACCAAGCTGATTATTCTGGAAATACTGTTAACGTACGTAACCCTAAATTAAAAAAGTTAAATTCTCAAATGATCACTAGATCAACTAATAGTTTTTATGTCAGAAAGTCATTTTTTTAATTGAAGAAAATTGGATTCAATAAGAAAGTTCACTTTGTGAGATACTAATTGATCAACCGATCTTATGATAAATCAACCCTAATTTTTTTTAATAATTGTTATTTAATTAGTTGCTAGTTCTTTATTTGGGTTCTTGTTGATATTATTACTGCAGGCTTGGGTTCAAGAAATGGCAAGTTATGTGAAATCACTTGACAATAAACACTTGTTGGAAATTGGAATGGAGGGATTTTATGGTGATTTAGTGCCCGACAGGAAATCAATTAATCCTGGTTACCAAGTTGGGACAGATTTTATTAGTAGCAACTTAATCAAAGAGATTGATTTTGCCACTATTCATGCATACACTGACCAATGGTATGTTGAGCTATTCTTACTTCATAATTCATACGATTATATTAATAATGCAACAAAACCAACTAATAACAGTACTAAAATAAAGATATTGATATAATATTTACATGACAAGTTGACAACAAATCGTGTTATTCCTAATTTAAATTTTAATGGATTCATATCCTTTTAAGCCTTTTAGCACTACTAAACATATATTACACCCTTTTGAAATTATGATCAGAATTTTATAATTTATTGATTTTTTTCGTGTTCTTTTAGCATGAACATATTATATTGTGCATCGAAGTTTTATTTTTATTTCTGAATAATTGTTTAGTACTTAGTAAAACTTATTTTTTCCCTTTAACTAGTGCGACTATATATATATATACAGATATGTAACATATTAAATTAAAAGAAAATCCTTTTTCAAAATATTTTGACAAAATTATTCATGAGTCAATTTAAATTACATCTCAACCTAATTTTTGATCAACTTAAATGAGTTGGTCTGAAAAGGGCGGAACTAATAAATGAACGGGCCAAAGACGTGCCAAAACTTGAACAGGTTGGGCGCGATGCTTTCGTGAGCTAATTTTATCACTCCCAGTGATACCTATATATAAAAGATAAACCAAAAACCATAGGATTATCCAATTTGTTGTTCTGATTTTTAGAGTAACAGAAGTATCATGTATAGCGTCACTACTCACTTTTTATATAAAATACCCTTAACTGTATATAAATAAATAAAAATCTATACACGTATATAAATACATCATCAATATTATGTTATATCTAGTGACATAATGCACTACTAATCCTTAACTGTTTTTCTTTTTTTTTTTTTGGGGGGGGGGGGGGGGGGGGGGGGTAAATTATAGGTTATCTGGTCAAAGTGATGATGCTCAAATGATATTCATGCAAAGGTGGATGACAAGCCATTGGCAAGACGCGAAAAACATACTGAGAAAACCATTGGTTCTAGCTGAATTTGGCAAGTCGAGTAAAGATCCAGGATTCAATCAAAATGTACGAGAAACATTTATGAGCACTATATATCGAAACGTTTATAGTTTTGCTAAAGATGGAGGAACCATGGCAGGAAGCTTAATATGGCAGCTAGTGGCACAAGGAATGGAAAACAATGATGATGGTTATTGTATTGAATTGGGACAAAATCCATCTACTGCTGGAATTATTAGTGGTCAATCTCATGCCATGACAGCCTTGGCTCATTTGGTTCTGCTCTAGGACCATAACAAAAGAATTATACTTAATTAGTTTCGGGATCAGATATGCTTGGATGACGTTTATTTTTTTTATTTTTTTTTTAAATAGAGATAATGTGACTTGTGGTCCGATCCCTATGTTATTGGTAAGTTCTAATTTCCGTCCTTTGTAATAGTTGGTTAAGCATATTTAACTTTCAAATAATTAATTAAAATGTATGTTTCAATCCTTTTGTATGAAAACATGTTTTATTTTAGTGGCTATGGAGGAAAAGATTTTCATTACGAGAGATTCTTGGATGACGTTTATTTTAGTCATAATTGAAATTCATATAACCATGCAAAACTCTATGAAGTTCATTAAAATCAAATATGTAATTTTCATATTGCTGGGAAAAAAAGAGAAGTTTTACATTTGGTCATCCTGAGTATCAAATTAAAGGGACGGTCATTTCATTGTGAGCATTTTTTTTCAAGGTTGTGATTTTATGATCCAGAGTTATTAAATCAATTCCAATTATACTAATTAAAATTATCCGAATCGTATTGATGACATAAAGAAAAAACTTAATTATAAGAGGTTCTAAAACTTATTTACAATAAAATATTATATTTGTGACACAACGACACTCTTACTTTCTAATTGTATATAAATCAAAGAAGCATAGATAAATAGTTGATGTAGTTAGGTGAAATGAGTAGAAATTGAAAATTAATCTAGTCATAAGTAGATAAAGGGATAAATGTACGCATAGGAGGAAAATTTTTAAGAGATAAGGGAAATAAATATCCTGATTAATTAATATATAAAAGAAAAAAAATTATCGTACTGTACTCACTCTTTCAAGCAACCAACCTTAACAAAATTCTCCCCAAGGCCCAAATCCACCTCGTCCCCACCCCACCCCACCCCCAAAGAGACATAATTAGAACCTTGTAGTTTCACTTTTATTTGTCGTATTTTACTTCTCCAAAGCGAAACTAACGTAATTTTTCATTATATAAATATGAGAAGGGATATAATTTGTAGTATTCTTCATATAATTATTGAATATCTAAATTTGAAATATTGAATTATTCTAATTTAATTTATCTTTGAAGATTTATTAAATTGACTCTTGCAAAAAGTAAAATGCGATAAGTTAAAGTGAATGAAGAGAGTAATAATTGTGGACACATATATGGAATACAGTCAAATCTCATTGTAATAGTGTTGTTTGTCTGAATATTTTTGGTCAAATTTTGAAGATAAAGGGAACGGAATATCCTGATTAATTAATAAGAGAAAAAATTATCACAATGTTTTCATCCATTCATTCGAGAAACCTTAACAAAATTCTCTCCAAATCCACCTCGCCCCCGCTCCAACCTCCTCCCACCCCCTCTCCACCCCCACCCACCCCCCTAAAAAAAGAAGAAGACATAATTTAGAACCTTTTTACAATATACTACTCCCATTTGTTAGGATCAAACTAATTAGGTGTCATGCGGAAGTTAATAAAGCAAACGTTGGAAGACCACATAAATAAAGACATGCGAGAAATACACAAAAAAAGACACAATGATTTCACGTGATTCGGTCAATCAACGACCTACGTCCACAAAAGAGATGATCAATCCACCATATAAAAAAATTATAAAATATCAAGGGACATACAATTCACTCAAAATAAAAATGAGGTTCTCAAAAGTGATACCGCAATATTTGTGTCTTACACCATTCACTTTTGCATATTACGCTTCGCCTCTACATACTAATATTATTACATAGAACGTATAATATAAGAGAGCATGAAAAATCTTTTCAACCATCATTGTAGTAAAATATTTTTATTGATGAATGTTATTGAGAGGATTTGATGGTTATTGATAGACTTTTACTTATTTTTAGCCTAAAACAAAGACTTCAATTGCCTTGACTTCTCTAACATTAAATGAAGCTTTGCGTTTGCTGTTTACTTTAAACATTAATTATTACTATATGATTCATATGATATCACTTATCACATAATACAGCAGACTTTCTGCAAAGTTGTCCATTTTACTTCCATTTTCTAACTGCTAATGACGTAGTAAATCATAGCTAAAATTAAAAGAGAAGATAAAAGAAAACTTGAGCTATTGGATTTTCAACTTTTCTGCATTCATTTACATATATTATAATTTCAATCGTGTCGTAAAAATGGATGTTAGGCTTAATTTGATAAAAAAAACTAGCTAATTAATGACTGTAATTGTCTAAAACCATACAAAGTGAACAGTCTTATCCGTCAAAGTGGACAATCAAACATGTTCTTCTATTGATAGTTATATTTCCTTCAAGGCTTGAAGCATCTTTCACAAATTTGGTCGTAATAAATTATTTGACAAGACTTGATGTTTATTCTCTTTGGCAATTAATTACGTATTATGCCTTTGCCTTGAACACATTCAATTCCAATTATAATTGGTGAAAATATCTCGTGTGTAAAATTGAAGATCTCTTCCATTTAAAACTTAAGATCTCTGATAAACAAAAAACATAAAACAAGAAAACAATTTTGTAAAGGGTTACAAAACATTATCATCGAAAACATATTTCTTTCATGGGCAAATCTAGGGTATTGAAAGATGGAAGGGGATCGTTGAAAAATTACAATGAATATATAAGGTCAAAATTATTTTTTATATATCTATAGTAATACTTGCGTTGTTGAATCTTGGCTTCTTCGCATGACTATTTTTTATGTTTTGAAAATTTTTGACTCCCCCACAGAGAATGTTAACAATTCTAGTGGATATTTCTACCTTAAAACAAGACGTTGAGATAACTGAACAACATCATTTATTACTACTACGTACGTAGAAGGTGATGCCAAGTAGAGCAAGCTGGCCACATGGAATGCATGCATAAGCCATTTTCATAGTTTTTAGCAGTTATATTTAGGTTTGCTTCTGTCATGCATATTTTATGGATTATTCACTTAGGATGTTATCCATTTTTTCTCTTTCTTAACTAATCATTTTCCAACTATTCACCACATCTATCAACTTCCTAATTAGCTCATGCCCTTTCGTTTTTTTCTATCAACTTGAGGCAGATTCAAGGTATTTCACTTGATGGATCAAGCTTTAAGTTTCGTAACAACTGAATACTGAACTTAATTATCGGTTTATATCTAATATTTGTTATTCCTTTTTAATGAATTTTCACATGGATATATTCCTAAAAAATACTGGGTCTGGATGAAGTCGGTGGCGAAACACTAGATTTGCTCATTTCTATACATTTGTTTTCGTGAATGATAAATGTAAATCGTATTGTGTTGTATTATTGAGGTCAAATTTCAAAATGATTGAATATCATCTGAACCTAGAAAATGAATAATCAAAATTTAAATTTCTATTTCACTTACCATTATATATACAATAGATATTCACTCTGGCCCCATAACTTCTTCGTGTATTTAATTACTACTTCTTTATATTTAGAATTAAGTGAAATTTTGTCTCCCAACTTTACATGCATGCATGTCTTCCAAGAGCTCTCCAAATTATGAGTTGATCATTTTCAACATTTCTTGGCTTCAATTCATGCAGGAAAAATGGAGGGGGTCCTTTTATGTTTTAAGCTCTTCAACCTTCCATAGGACATTCAAGTTCCTATAAACTTATCAAGCTTATTAAAACCAAGCACATGTATAAAAGACATAACCCACATTTCATTGCACCTGTTTTTCCCTTTTAAAATCTTTCATTCTACATTTGGAGTAACTAGTAAAGTTTCTGCCATATGACTAGGTCACGGATTCAAGTTAGGAAAACAACCTTTTGCAGAAATGTAAGGTAAAACTTACGTATAGTACGCCCTTTTGATCCGGCCCTTCCACGAATCTCATGCATAGCGGGAGCTTTATTACACCGGACCGTCCTTTTTTCTGATTTATAATACCCTATTATTTCTCTACCCTTTTTTCTTCCAACTGAACCACCATGTGTCAGCTTTCCACAAAAGCTTGAAACCCAAGATAAAGAAATTTGTTTTTGCCAGATTTAGTAAACCAACTATTGGATATCAATCCTGAAAATCCTCCTAATTACTAGACTTCATTCTTTTTTCTATTTTTAGTAAGCTCTAAGCAACTATATATACCTCTACTAACATCCCTTGATTACTCAAATCTTCCTTTCCGTTTTAGAAACTATAGCACTATAAACATTGTTCTAACAAATTCATTAATGGCTTATTTTAGTAGAGCAATTTGTTCATTCTTTGCCTTGCTCTGCCTCCTAGCAATAGTCACAGAAGCTAGGAATATAGAAACTACCAACAATAAAGTAGGATTCGTTAGAACAAGAGGTGCTCATTTTGTACTAGATGGATCACCATTTCTGTTCAATGGCTTTAACTCTTATTGGCTGATGCATGTTGCTGCTGATCCAACTCAAAGGTACAAAGTGTCTGAGGTTTTCAAGGAAGCCTCTGCTGCCAGCCTTTCTGTATGCAGGACTTGGGCTTTTAGCGATGGTGGTGATGCAGCATTGCAAATTTCTCCTGGTGTCTATGATGAACGTGCTTTTCAGGTTTGTTTATCCGTATTTATGTGTGATCAACTCATCCAAAAATTTAAATTGTTAGATATAGCAAAAATTTTATTTGCTTCATTATGTCTCAACATGTCCCTCACATGTGAGCCTGATTCGCCTTTTTACAAGTTATAAGCATATACAAATTCTTTATAATAATGGGAAACATGGATTTGGATCCGCCCTGCCCTATTTATCCTTTGCTTGCCCTGCAGTGCTCCATTAAAATTTGTCCAGCCCTTGCCCGTTGACATTCCTGCCAGACCATCTATCTTCTCGTATATCATTTAGTGTGACACAAGCTCATAACAAACTTTTTATGTACTTAATTATTTTTCAAGAATTAGAGGCTAAAAAGTTTCTTGTTTTCTTCACTATGTGATATAGGGATTGGATTTTGTAATCTCAGAAGCAAGAAAGTATGGGATACTTTTAATATTGAGCTTTGTGAATAACTACAAAGATTTTGGAGGGAGAAACCAATATGCTCAATGGGCAAGAAATGCAGGAATTCAAAATATTAACAGTGAAGATGATTTTTATACTCATCCAGTTCTTAAAGAATATTACAAGAACCATGTTAAGAAAATAGTGACAAGGGTCAATACAATGACTGGAATAGCATACAGGGATGACTCCACAATAATGGCATGGGAACTTATGAATGAGCCTCGCTGCAATGCTGATTATTCTGGAAAAGCAGTTAATGTGAGTAAAGAACTAAAAATAGCAACAATCAATCATCTATATTATCTTCTTAATTATAACATCTTATATTTAATGTTTACAGGGGTGGGTTCAAGAGATGGCAAGCTTTGTGAAATCACTAGACAAAAAGCACTTGTTGGAGATAGGAATGGAAGGATTTTATGGCGATTCAATGCCCGAAAAGAAGCAAGTTAATCCTGGTTTCCAAGTTGGAACAGATTTCATCAGTAGTCATCTTGTTAAGGAGATTGATTTTGCCACCATACATGCATACACTGACCAATGGTAAATTTAATAAGCATCTCTTTTACCTTATGGTCTAAACGGAACTGTATACTATCAGTGCGCATAACTTATACTCGTAAGATTAACGGAAACCTTTTCGGTTAACAGGTTGTCTGGACAAAGTGATGATGCGCAAGCAGCATTCATGCAAAGATGGATGACAAGTCACTGGCAAGATTCAAGAGCCATACTAAAGAAGCCATTAGTACTTGCAGAATTCGGAAAGTCTAGCAAAGATCCAGGATTCAATCAAAATGTAAGAGACACATTCATGAGTTTAGTATACAGAAATGTGTATAATTTTGCAAAAGCTGGAGGGACCATGGGAGGAAGCTTAGTATGGCAGCTGGTGGCAGAAGGCATGGACGATTATGATGATGGTTACTCAATTGTGTTGGCACAAAATCCTTCAACTGCAGGGCTAATTTCAGGTCAATCTCATGCCATGACAACTTTGGCTAATTTGGTTAATAGCCCTAATTTGGGTAAGTCAAATGGACATCATCCACTTGGTGTTGGACATCATCCATTAGGAATGGGACATCATCGTTTTGGTAGATGAGGTCATGAACATCATCCATTAGTTACAATTTGTTTTTAAGGTACCTTTCATATATTTTGGAGTACTCGTGTCCAGTTTGTAACCCAACTTACAAATTTCGGATTTTCGCATTAGCAAAATTTTGCTAGTGTGCGGTTGATTTACTTTATGAATGTATTCTGCTTGCATTTCAACACTTTGTAATTTCCGGCTGGTTTAGGTTTACTGAATCGTAATTGTAGCTGTATCCAACACCTTTGTTATTGAAAGTAATTTTATTGAAAGTAGCAATAATTAGCTTGTAATTATATTTCTATTTGGCCAAACTAGATGTTTATTCTTTGACATACATTACATAAACTATATATGTCGTCAACATTTTTATCGGGAACATATGTATTTCTCCAAACGAAAGGCTGCTATTAAACTAGTACATGTACAACGAGAACAATTAATATCGATCAATCTAGCTTACATAAAATTTAGATTACATAAATTAGAACGAAAATACAAAAACACTTGCCCATTGAAGCTTTCACGAAAATCATTCAAACCCCTGGTCTCCAGGTCTGCAGCCTTCTACTACTTTCTAATTAACTTTTTTAATCAACATTTTTGTGGGTAAGTTATTTATTTTCTGAGAAGGATAATTTTAATGAAAAACCTTCCTCTATTTAATCCAAATTTTCAATTGAAAAGGGAAAGAGAAGAGACAAGGTAAAATGTTTTTACCTTTAAGAGAACCACAATGAGCGATAAGTGTTTTTAGCCTTAAAAGTCCTTTTAAGAGCAAACTCTTTAATCCAATGCTATTAGAACAACGTTTATTAGTTTTAATATTGAGATAAGCATCCAGGACCCTTCCAATTAGATCAAAGTTTCTACGACACAGTCCAACTTCACAAAGACAGGGCTCTATTATTTCTTTGCATTCAATTTTAACGTATTTTTGTTACCCTTTTATGATGATGTGGCACCGTTATTGCATAAAATGGGGCCTACATCAAAGGTGCCACGTCAGCTAAAACGGTTGATAAAAAATGCCGCGTCAGCTAAAAGAATGATGAAAATACACTAAAATTTAGTTCAGGGGATAATAGGACCCCATGAAGTTGGAGCGTGTCGTAACAAATTTGATCATAGTTCAGGAGGGTACTAGATGCTTTACTCTTTATTTCTTATCGAAGACTAGTAAATAAAAAATAGTATTATTAGCACAAGAAGTTGAAATATTACCACTCCCATAATTAAGATAAAAAAATTATTTAATCTTGTGCAACAATCATCAAGATATTTGTCCTATTGCATCTCTGACTATTTACATCAATTTATAACTTATAAGAACTGATAATTTTAATCTTCCGTGTATGAGTTAAATCACTCCATATACAAAATCGTCTACTATATAAGTAAAGGACACACATGTTAACATAATGATCTTATTCAAAAACTTTATTAAATAAATTAAAGAGATAAACATCCAGAACCTCTCGAAACTATGACCAAAGTTGCTACGACATACTCCAACATCACAGGGGTCCTATTACCCCTGAACTCAATTTTAACGTACTTTTGTCACCTTTTTGTACTGACGTGACACCTTTATTTACTAAAATAGGACCCACATTAAAGGTACCACATCAACTAACAAGATTGACAAAAGGTGTCACGTCAGCTACAAAGATTGACAAAAATACGCAAAAATTTAGTTCAGAGAGTAATATCCCTCGACCCCTGTGAAGTTGGAGTGTATCGTAGCAAATTTAGTCATAGTTCAAGAGGGTACTAGATACTTAATTCTAAATTAAACCAAGTCTTTACATTAAATGAAAACATAATACTATAGCCTAAACCACATAATTAATATTTTATTCTATCAGTACTAGTATAAGGAATAACTTGAGTCATACATATACCACGTCGGTGTACAAAATTTTATACTATGCGACTAAAAGCAACTCTAAACTCCTGATGTTGCTTCTACAAGATACTTTTAACCATTCACAAGTAGCAAAATAACATATTATACACACATATATATAAGCCTTCCTCAATAAGTGCAACATCAAGAAATGGAGAAATAAACACATGCATTCCAACACTATGTCACCCGTGGACGTATCCATTATTTTAGGGCAGGACAGGCTCGACCATAAAATCACTAAAGTAATACCTTGAGGCCCTAATTTTGTAGGATCTCTCTATATGATTTTATTTTTATTTTTTTATGTGTTGTTAAATGTGAAAAGAAGTTTTTGCGAAGAAAGTAAAATAAACTTTTATGTTATGCGTGGGACTGTAATATGTTATAATAATTGTGAAATGGAATAGTTTTTGGGTAGTTATATTATTATTTTTTTATCCTATTTTGTTGGCTAATTTATATTCTAATACTTCCTTCGTTATTTTTTAGTTGGAATGTTTTATTTTTGTAAAGTTAGTTTGATTAATTTTCAAATATAAATTAGATTAGATTCACTAAATATTTCAAAATTAAAATTTATATATTTAAAAACTATATTAACGCTACTATAAATTGTAATTTATATTTTTTTAATATAATTGAAAAATAAATCTTACAATATTCATCAAAATTTGTAAAAATACATTTTTACTCTTAAAAACGAAAACTATGTCAACAAAAAAGAAACGGAGGAAGTAACAACTAACATAGACCTTACTTTCCCTCATATTTATCCTTTTCATTCTCTCTTTCGCTATTCTTATTTTCTTATAATTAAATATTCTAAAGTCTAACCAAACCTTTTGTAAAACTTCTCTTGTCTGCGTACAAAAAATCTTAATTTATTTTTTGATCGTCACTAAGATTTGGAGAGAGAGAAACAATTGCAGATTTAAACATAAAAGGCTTGAAGCTGAAAGAGTATTGAAAGAGATGATTCAATATTCATATCCGAGGGAGAATCATTGTTAAGTGGCAACCTTCAGTGCAATAATTGATTAGATATCTATCCTCAGTATAGAGTTGCGTGTATTAAACGATCTTTCTAATCTGCTTGTATACATATTCATGTTTAGAGGTAGCAGTTAGTCCTACACTATTCTGTACTCATTATAGATACCTTTTGGTCGTTAATGGAAGAGATATTGCTAAGCAAAATTTTTTTTTTTTTTGGGTGTCTCTTCTACAAAATTTAAAACACTGCAATAACAATCGTTAAATTAAAGCAATGCAATATTATTTCAACTAATCAAATTCTTGAGCTAGATTTAATTAGTCTAATTTATTTTATATTTTTCATTTTTAGTTTGTCTATGTTGATGTTCTTTACTTCATATGCGTATATTCTTTCTTTAATTAGTATTAGAATTTATTTAATATAAATATATCATGAAACAAGGGTAAAACTTATGGTTTGAAGTTTTTTAATGGTTTCTAAGTTTGACACGTTTGACTAAATAGTTTGATCTATAGGATTATACATTTAGGAATCACCTATGCGAGGATGAAATGGAAGCCAAGGAGAATGATAGTAAAGGTCCATTCTCTAAGTTCTCCTGAAATCAGGAAGTGTTCATGGCTCAAACGAACAAAATTGTGAGAACCATAGATGGTAAAAGGCTAGTTGTGTGACTTATGTTGTCTAGGTGTACATTAAAGTTGTTAGGGTTTTTGCCCTGATTTACTTACGAGATTTAGGTTTACGTTTTTTAGAAGGAAAATAAAAGTGATACCATAATTACTTTTACTTTTCCTGAAAAAAAAATATAGTTCTTTTTCATATTGGTTAACCTCTTTCTTGGAGGAATGATTTTGAACCTCTTTAAATAGAAGATCCCTCTTCTCATACAACAACATAATAACATCCACAATGTAGTCATTTAAAGAGTTTGATTAGAGGGAGATTTTTCTCTCTATAGTTTTAATATTTCTTCTATATTAGTTTCATATGTAGGCCAATGGCGAAATCATATAATAATATTATGTTTTTTAGTTTAGTTTTATGTCATCTGAATGTTTTGTGTCATTTGAATTATCGCCTCTATGATTTGTAAAATATTAGCTTCCACATAATGACCTCTCGCTTTAGAACCCAACAAGTGATATCAGAGCTTATAGTTCAAAGGTCCAATTATTTGGTGAAGCAAAATTAAAGAAAGGTTTCAAGCGACTTCAAATCAAGATGCAATCAATTTGATGATAATGAAGATTTTTGTCCAATAACTATATATGGAGAAAAAATGTCAATCATATTTTTAATATTTCTGCTATTGCATCTTTAAAAATAAAAATAAAATATTAATCTTTAATTCATTTTTAATAATGATATTTTAAACCTTATTTTTAACCATGGCAAGCAACAGTAATGCAGATTATGTGAAGAACGAAGATCAAGCACGTGAAGAAGGCAAATCAAATTATGTCAAGAAAATCAAGCCCAAAAGGAGAGATTTGTTAGAATTTTTTCCCTGATTTTCTTACCAAATTTAAGTTTTACTTTTCTTAAAAGAAAAATAAAAATAATATCTTAATTACTTTTACTTTTCCTGAAAAGAAAATATAATTTTTCCATGTTTGACTAACTTCTTTCTTGGAGGAATGATTTTGAGTCTCTATAAAAGAAGACTCATCTTCTTATACAACAACACAAGAGTATCCACAATGTAGTGGTTTAAACAGTCTTGATAGGAGGGGGGGGGGGGTTTCTCTCTATAGTTTTAATATTTCTTCTATATTAATTTCATATGTACGCAAATGGCCAAATCATATGATAATATTATTATTTTTAATTTAATTTTGTGTCATCTGGATTATAGCATTCATGGTTTGTAAAATATTAACTTCCGCATGATGCCCTCTAGATTTTGAACCTAACTAGTTCGACGATTCAAAGATATCGCAGCTACCGATTGATCGAGTGCATCTGATGCAAGTTCACTACGAAAAATTCAAAAGAAAACCTACTTATCCAGATGTAATTAATCTTTGCTAGTAGATTACACACTTGTCCATATATTTTTTTTTTGATGAAATAGTCATTCCCCATTCATTTGGGGGATTGTTAGATTTTTAAGAGGTGCGAGTGGAAAATGAATAGGTCCTTTTTTAAAAAGAGATACCAAGAGAAAGGGTGCAATTTGAATAAGCACTTTTTTCAATTTAGATTATTATGACCTTTGTAATAGGTTGTGACTTTTTCGAAAAAGTTGCATATTTTCGAACGAGTTGCACCTTTATGAATAGGTGCATCTTTCTAAATCATTGTTTCTCTTCATAAAGCAACATCTTGATGGCTATAAATATCTGATCTTTTCCTTAGCTACATAAATATAATTTTGAAGTAATGACACACATTTTTCTTGAAAAACTCTAGTGTGATTAGCTTTCTTTAGTCCATTCGTAGTTCGACCCAATTTGAGGTACTGCTATTCTACCGAAGTAATTCATTTTATCATGGGAGAATATATTCCATAACCTCGGGTACTTGAGGAGAAAAATTTTCTTAAGGACACACCATGAATTTAGTGGACCGAAATCTTTTAATTTTATCATTTTCTAAACGTTTGATTTTGCTATTTTTCAGAAAATAGTTTGAACTTCATTTTGTTGATATTCATAAGTTCAGTGGAACTTATTGTTGAAGTTTAAAGTTGTGAATACAGAGTTACAAATTCATTTGATTTTTCATATGTTAGTTTGAACATGTGTTTAAAGTTCATGTTGTAAAATAAAAATTTTACCAAATCCGAAAAACAACAAAAACAACTCGTTATTTAAAAGTGGAAGTTGAATAACTGAACAACATAATTTATTACTACAACATACCTAAAAGGTGATGCCAAGTAGAAAAAGTTAGGGTTTCTCAAGGTTGATCATTTAGATCTTCCAAATGGTGGTTTCTCTCCATAATTGTGATACTTTCAGGCATGTACCTCTTTTCTTAAACTTGTTTTACCTAAAGAATGTGTTTAAATAGTCATTTATGTGGATTTTAATTTAGATTTTATTTTGGTTTGAGTGTTTTGGAAGGATTGTTACTTGATTTGAATTTTCATGGTTTTGATACAAATGTTCATGTTTTAATTATGTATTCTGAAACCCATTGGGGTGCATGGGTATGGTGAATGAAATGGGGGTCGAGGTATTTCCCCAAATTGATGATATTGGTTTGGAGTTTGGTTTTAAAAATTGTGTTCCCTCAACCCACTTGGTTAATTGGATTTGAGTCTGCTTATCTCCAACTTGTGAACTTAGCCGATACAAGCTTTATGATAGCACCCAATTTTTTTGATTTGGCTATTCTATCTATGATTTATCATTTGTTGATGTTGATAAGATCCATCCATTTAGCATCACCTTAGGATGGCATAATCTTAAAAGTGAAGGGCGAGGTTTAAATGAGGAAAGGCTTATGGTGGATACCTAGGTACCCAGAGACGAGGAACGGTGTAGTAATCGATGAAATCCTTTGGGGAGTTGAAATTTGAAATATGGTTGATAACATGATTATGTTTACTTAACTAAACTATTGTATTGCGTAAATGGTTAAACAGATAACAAGGGTTTGAAGGCCATGTTGGCCATGTTTTTTATTTTTAAACTTGATTTAATTAATAAAGGGGATCGTGGCATTCCCCTTATTGGATTTAATGAACAAAAGGGGTCGTGGTATTCCTCAATTGGAATTAATGAACAAAGGGGGTCGCAGTATTCCCCGAATTAATGGAATTTGTATGGAATAATTATAAGCTTACAAACGTAATGGTATGACGATACCTGTGGTTGATGCCTTAACGGATAATTCATTGGTTAAATGGATATGTTATGTGAAACTTGTTTTAATTGGTCTTAAAAGGGGTTGTGTAGCCCGCCGTGGAAGGTGGAGGTCACAGGGGGACCGATACTGAAAATCATGTTTGTCGGCATGGGGATCTTTATAACTGTGTGCATAGTTCACACTTATATCTATATTTATCTATCTATTTGTCTGTCTGTCTATCTATCTATCTATCTATCTATCTTATATATATATATACATATATATATATATTGGATTGGTTGGGGTTGAGGTATTCCCTGGCTCATCCTTGAATTTTCCCTATTCGTGCAGTTAACACGCACGAGGACCTTTTTAGCAGGGGAGATGGACCCATATATCCTTTGGGTGTCCTTACGACAGTAAGAGCTACACAGTCAGGTTACTGATTTTAAATTTCATGCTAAACCTTGTTTCCTATCCCAACATCTTATATATATATATGTATGTATGTATGTATGCATGCATGTATGTATGTATATATGTATGTATGTGAACATTTACACTGAGTTTGAACTGAATTTTGAGTTGGCATTATTTTATCCCTACCCTGAGTTATATGCTAGCGCTCATCTCGCTAACCGTCTCCAGATGCTGTATCTCCACATGATGTAGGGAATGGAGACACTTATGCTTTTCGTGCACTGTGATTAGGTGATTCCTAGATCGATCGTGAGTCATCTTGAAGTGACGAGCTTCCATACTTCTGAAGACCCTCATTTCATATTCTTATTTTATTTTGTTTTGGACTATTCTTTTTGGACTCTTTTTCGCTATGGTTGGGGGTCTGTCCTGACTTAGGTTGTTCTTGAATTTTAGAGGCTTTATGGATTGGGATGGGTGTTAAGGTTCTTAGATTTCTTTATCAGTTAGTTGAGTTGCCTATCTTGTTATATGTTCGGAACTCAACTCTATTTTGTCATATGTTCTGAATTCATCCGTTACTAGCTTTATTGTGTTGTGGTTGGTTAAGGTATGGGGGGTAGTCTCCGGTCCTCGATGGACTTGAGATACCCTTCACGACCAAATTCTGATTCAGGTCGTGACATAGCAATAATTAGCTTGTAATTATATTTCTATTTGAAACATCTCTCACTAATTATCCAAACTAGATGCTTATTCTTTGACGTACATTACATAACTATATATGTCTTGAACATTTTTTATCGGGAACATATGACTTCTCCAAACGAAAGTTGTCTATTAAACTAGTACTTGTAAAACATGTACAATGAAAGCAATTAACATGAATCGATCTAACTTACATAAAATCTAGATAACATAAACTAGAACGCCAATTAGAAAACACTTACCTGCTAAAGCTTTCGCAAAAATGGTTCAAACCCTTGATCTCCACGTCTGCAGTCTACTACTACTTTCTAATTAACTATTTTAGTCAACACTTGTGTGGGCAAGTTATTTATATTCTGAAAATAGTACCTTCTTCTGAAAAACCTCTATTTAATCTCAATTTTCTACTGAAAAAGGAAAAGAAGAGGCAAGGTAAAATGTTTTTACCTTTAAGAACACCATAATAAGCCAAAAGTGTTTTTATCCTTAAAAGCCCTTTAACAACAAGACTCTTTAATCCAATGCTATTAGTTTTAATATCATACTTTTATGCATTACAGAAGACTAGTAAATAAAAATAATATTACTTCTTCTATAAGGTTCCCTTTCTTTTCAAATTTGATTAACTAATCTGACATAGTTGGGATCACAAATTTATTAATTGATGTTTCCGATTATGATATTTATTCACAAACGAATGAATTGTTATATCACAATAAATTACAAATTATTTCGTTAAAAATCTATAATTGCACTCCTCGATTTAATTTCAAAATCTACCATTACACCTTAGTTAACTTTTCATGTTAGAATTACCGCCAACAATCAATTAAATTAAATTTATGAAATTTTAATTTATTGATTAATTTGATCTTTTATCTTATATGCTTAAATTATTTCATATGACATATTTAAAATACACCTGCAAGATTTTCATACGAAAACTTATAAGAAGTCATAAAGGGTGTCATGTATCTCGATTCCAAGACATGGTGCTATCAACTAATTATTATGTCACTAATGTCATTTGTCATTATCCAATCTATTAGGAATATATTGACTCATAATAGAGTATCATTTTTTAATAGATTAAAACAATAAATAAAAGACATAAATCATAATAGTTATATCAAGATTAAGAGTATAAGTACGTGCAATGGACTAGAGAGGTTGCTTATTAATATTCAGAACATAAATGAACATCTTGACTGGGTCGTTCAGTACATACAAAATGTACTAGCACAAGAAGTTGGAATATTACCACTCTCATAATTAAGATCAAATTCTATTTAATCTTGAGTGACAATCATCAAGATGTTTGTCTTATATCATTTTTGATTGTGAACATTAATTTATAAATTATAAGAACCAATAATTTTAATCTTCTGTGTATGAGTTAAATGACTCCATACACAAAATCGTCTACTATATAAGTAAAGGACACACATGTTAACACAATGATCTTATTAAAAAAATTTATTAAATAAATTAAATCAAGTCTTAACATAGAACGAAAACATAATACTATAGTCTAGACCACATGGTTAATATATTCTATCATTACTAGTATAAGAAAGAACTTAAGTTATATATATACCTCGTTAGTGTATGAAATTTTATATTATGTAACTATGAAGCAACTCTAAACTACTAATGTTGCTTCACAAAGATATTTTTAACCATTCACAAGTACGAAGTCTTATATATATATATATGTATGTATGTATGTATATAGATAACTTCATTAATAAGTGCAGCAGGTAGATATGGAGAAATAAACAAACTCCAACACCTTGTCATCCATGTACATGTCTATTAGTTCAGGGCAGGACAGACTCGATCATAAAGTCACTAAACTAATGCCTTGAGGCTCTAACTTTTTAGGATCTCTCTCTCTCTCTCTCTCTATATATATATATATATTCTTTTTTTATGTACTGTAAAATTTGAGAAGAAGTTTATGAGAAGAAATTAAAATAATCTTTTATGTTATGCGTGGGACTATTGTAATAATTATGAAATGGAACAGGCTTTGGGTAGTTGTTGCTGACACCTAATTTTTGCCCTCCACAGCTAAATTTAACTTTGAGTTTATTCAATTTTAAATAAAATATAATATTTATTTTACCCGTATCAAAATTTTTCAGAGTATTTATCTAAGTAATTTTATCATTTTAAGTAATGATTATATATTTTTATTTTCTCATATATAAAATCATATAATCTCGTCACTTAAATAATTGTTTAACGAAAAAATAAATTTTAATCAGGTTATGTTATAAATTGATTCGAATCAATTTGCCCATAATTTTAATGCAATTGGTCAATTGAATTTGAATTAGGCTAAGGTTTAAATACAATTATCTAAATTTTCATTTGTTAGCTACTCTATAAATAACCTAAATAGCCTAAATCCCTAAACCCCCTGCATTTATGATTCAGCCTCAATATCTCCTAAAACCTGCTCCAGACCCATTTGTTCACAAAGCAGAAACAACAGGCTAACAATACAACACCATACTAGTCTTCACACTAGCAACCCAAACCTTCAACCCCCATCGACTCGACCTACTTTCTATCTCTCTTCTCATTCACAATAGCAAAAACTCGATACAACAACAGATAACAACGCAACAACTAAGCGGTACAAACCAAAAAAATTCACAGCCTTAATTTCTCTTTGTTCTCTCATAACTTCACACCAAATACGTGTAAACATGCCAAAAACTTCTAGAAACATTATCTTTCCTGGAATTTTCCCAAGAATATATACCCCTCTCCTAAATTCAAAATTTGAATTTGTGCTGGAATAGTATGAATCCACTCTATCCATCTCCCCAAATTTGTTTTCTCTCTCAAGATTCCCCTTAAAAGTCCCCTAAAATTTGAAAAAGTTCTAAAATCCAACACCCAATGTATTCCTATTCGTCGATAGAGTGATCAATGACGAAATACAACTCTTAGTTATTCATTTTTATATGAATCAACAACTATTTGATTCCAAATTTTTCCTTTAAAAATTCCCAAATTACCCTTGAATTTCCATTCTCGCACATCGGTGGAAGCTCAAAATATGACCCTCAATTCTCTTCTATAAAGCTCACTATTGAAGATAATTTTGCCAATCCTTAAGGGTGAGAAAGAAACCTCTGAGCAAAAAAAAAATTCAAAATATTTCGAGAAAGGGAAATTACAATTGAAATTTCTCTTAGTTTAATTTTATTCCTTCTCAAATTCGTAGCTTCTAGTGGTGGCAAGAATGCTCAAACGAAAGCTCGAAGTCCAATTTACTGCTCCAAAATAGGTAACACTTCATTCCTTTTCGTCTTCTATATTTTATTCTTTCTTTTCTCATCATTCTGTAGTCATAGTAGTGTTTTACTCTTTTCATCGCATTGTTAATAGTTATGGTGGAATTATTTTTATAGAAATCTTTAAGGCCATAGGATTTTTTGTGTTACGACTTTGTTGTGCACTTCTGCTAAAGAGTCGTTCTTGCTTTTGTTTGTATAACTATTGTTAGTCTCATGTTCCTCGTTTTTATTTTATCTCGATATTATTTATTAGCTCTAAATTTGTGTCCTTGAAGATTGATTTTTGCTGTTTTTTTATGTTCACCACTTCGTCTGGTATTACAAAAAGGTTTAAAAAAATGAGAATTTTTTTGTGTTCAAAGATTTTGGACATGTTTAAATAAGAATAAATTTTTTTCCTACATCGTTTTGACTGTATATTTGTTTTGAAGAATATGTGTAAGGTTTCTATTTATAGGTTGTACATCTTGTCGTTCTTGACTTATTCTTTTGATTAGTGGTAGCATTGATTTAGGCTTTTTTATGAGGTTTTCCTTGCCACAATTTTAATTAGTTTTAGGATCAATTTTTTGTTGTTTATTTGGAGCCGTTTGAGGTAATAGTCAAGCCGATTTAGTTAGTTCTGCCTTTGAAAGTAAGGGTTTTGTTATGTCTCTTTGATTTATAATGTCTAAGGGGCCTAACGAAACTGAAAATCATGATCTTGAGAAACCAGAACTAAAGATGAAACATTCACAATGTGTTCTCATCTTTGAAAGTTCTTAATCTGGGTCTCCCAGTGGGCATCATTTTAGCCACAGTAAGTGTTATTCTCTTCCCTTTCTTTGCTTGTCCGCTTCACCCCATGAGGAAAGGAAGGTAAATTAAGCCTTACCATGGCTTATTCTCACCTTCCATTTGCATGACAGAAGTAAGAAAGTCACAATAACCTTTCCATGGTTCTTTGTGGTATTATCGACCCATTTTTTGAAGCCACAATGCTCCTTTCTGTTTCTTTATTTTTGGTTATGTTTCTCTAGAAAACAGCCACTGTGCACCCTTTTTTTTTTCTCTTTTTTCCTTTTCTTTCTTTTCTCTTTGCTTGTGATTCTCTCGTAAATAGGGGCTAGAAACAAAACACATCCTTACTATAAATTGTTTTCATCTCTAAAAGTTCCCGACTAAGACTCCCGATGAATAATAGTTTCTTCACTCTTCAATTTCTGGTTAGGTGATGTACAGTTACAATCTTTGCAAACCTTTATTGTTCTTTTTCCAAGTTGACAGGAAACATATCCCAATCTTTTTTAAGTGTGTTTGATCCTTTTTTAAGATCATGTAAAGGCAGCATTCATCTTTTCACAATCCATTGAGATTTTTTTATGCACAATATCGAAGTGAAATCTAGTACACTAAGAAATGAGAACGTAAATTACTGTGATGCCCCAAAAATTTTTTCGTTAAGATCTCGGACGAAAATATGTTGAATTCTGTTCTTTATCGTGATTAATAATTTTTTTGTGTGGAATTTATGGATATACAACCCGTCATCACGTAGAGCATCGAATAATCTTTCCAATGATATGTGGATCATCCAAAACGGACACTCGAGCGATGAGTTATGATCATTCCGATCTAATCGTGAATAGTGGTGAACAGTAAATGTGTAGGAAAAAAATACTGAGGCCAGGCAAATTTTATGGTCAACTTCAAACGATCATAAATCCTTATACATAATGATCTGGGTGAGCTACTATATATCAAAAGAAATCTCTGAAAGTCCTCTTTCCAATAAAATTAGTTTCATCCAATTTGGCCATCGGAGCAAAACATTATGGTGGATCTACTTTAGCCTATCAAAACAGTCCACCAAAGAACAGATTTGACATTATTTGATTTTTAAGGGTATTTTGATCATTTTTACTCCAATCCATCCGGGTAAACCATGGATTTAAGTCCATTAAGAGCATTCAATAGTTCATTTTTCTCCAAAATTTCCTAAGGCTAAAACCCCAACCCTACTACTCCAAATTTCATCCTTCTATGTCTCTTGATTGAACCGTAGAAATTTCAAATTGATTTGTAATTCGAGTTGATCATGTTAAGGGCTTCGAGAAGCACCCTTTATTTTCGTGAATAAAGTTCTGGAGTCGGAAGTTCATATTTATCTTCCATTTTTAGGTATGTGGGGCTTTGAACAAGATTATTCTTTCGATCTTGTGCCCGGTATTTTTGTTGAATTAAATTGACATGAGATTTTACATGTTTTACCATGAATTGGAAATATGGTTTTATATCTTATATTATTGTCCATGAGCTATGGGATTATGTCATCCGATATGTGTATGATGTTGAGATGGAATTTTGTCCAAAAAGTATTTGATTATGAGAGTATGATGATTTAATTTGTTAAGCCTTGATTTATACTATCATTCCACTATTTCCTTATTATGCATTTATAATTGATATTGGAAATTCTATATCCCTACTATGGGTTGATGTCTCAAGTGCCTTTAAATGAGAGTTGGATGGCAAATTGAGAAATGGTGATATTGAAGTTGGAATGAGTCTTGGTATTTTCTGGATGGTTTTGATGAGTTAAATTATTGAAAATATTATGTATTGAGTCTTTATATCCTTGTCCAAATATCGAGTCGATTATGGTCAATGCAGTGATACCTTGTTGATGTTGAGGAAGATTATAATGTTTTGAGCTAAAATGCGTTGAGTTAGGAAACCCCAAATTGATATGATTTGATAAATGAGAAGGAGATTTGATTTGGTCTTTATGATAGACCCTTGTGATGTTGTGGTGGATTTCCTAACGCGTTCTGAGCTTGTCAGGGAGTAGTACTTAGCACCGAGAGGGAAATTTGGTATTTCCCCAAACCTTTGTGCCACCGTAGAGTTGTTTGATGATATTATTGGCCAGAGATCCCAATTATGATTATTGCAGTTTTAAGGTCGTACTCCCTGGCAAAGAGTATGACGCTCCCGCCAACGGGGGTTTCAAACATTGGTATTCCACGTAGCTCGCGTGGGGTTGTCGGTTATAGGAAACTCCCCTGTCTATAAGAGTCATATTTATTGAAATACTGAGTCACTCTGAGTTTTGATGTGGTAAGTCAAGTTGCCTATGATGATCTATAATGATTTATGAGGTTTTTCTCCTACATTTCCTATCTAAGATTTTATGAGTTTCATGATTTAATGTCACTCAAGCCAGGTGTGTCATTATGGTCCGTATGTATGTTTTGACAAAATTTATGATATTATTTATATTTTTCATGCACCCCCATATACTCAGTACGTATCTTGTGCTAATCCACATATTTCTCTATGGGCTACAATCTTACCATGATGTAGGTTCAAGTACTCAGCCACAACCGCGATTGTGATATCTGAGTGCCACATCTACGTTTCTTTAGTGGTGAGTCCTCATGGTTTGAGGACCAAGTTGCTAGTTTTGGTGCTGTTGTTTTGTGATCCCTTTGGTCTGTTGAGTTAGTTAGGGGTTTGTCCCAATGGCTCATTAATTTTGTTGTATAGAGGCTATGTCAGACTAGTGTATTGTTGGGTTGGTTTATGTATAGACATTCCATATATGTACATTCTAACGATATTTCGTGACATGTTTGAGGTGATATGATATGTACTTATATGTATATGTCCTTAGCGCAGCGTGTGTGTTGTTATGTTGGAACCTAAGGGTAGTGTTTTGGCTTAAAGGGTTAGCTTGAGGCTATATGTAGCCTTGGGCACCGTGTGGCATCTCGGGATGATATTTTGGGGTGTTACAAACTTGGTATCAGATACTAAGGTTGTGAAGAGTCCTAGGGAGTCTGACAAGCCGCGTTACGTAGAGTCTTTAGCATCGGTGTGTAGCGCGCCACACCTATGATCAAGAGGCTGCGGGGCGTTTTAGAAAAAGTCATTTCTTTATTTTTACAAGAGTCTATCATGCTTACAACTGTTTCCTTTTGCTGTTAATTCATGCGTTCTTATGACAGAAAATGCCTCTACGTCGAGCTCATGAAAACAACAACCAACCTCAACCCGTTGATCCATTACATGAGACAGTATCCCATGCCAAATTTCAGGCAACTTTTCAGATGCTAGACCAGGCAGTTACTGCCAATACTCAAGCCAACGCTCCACCTCCAAAGGAAAATAATTCGGCAGCAGCATGAATTCGTGACTTCATGCGAATGAATCTACCAGTTTCATGGGTCGAGATCAAGTGAGGACCCGTAGATGTATGTTAATGAAATAAAGAAAATTACACAGATTATGCACAAAACCGAGGAAGAAAGTGTGGAGCTGGCTTCTTATCGGTTGAAGAATGTTTCCTATGACTGGGTGCAGATGTAGAATAAGGGTAGAGAGGAAGATACCGCTCTGATGACTTAGCAATTGTTCCAAGATGCTTTCTTGGATAGATTCTTTCTTCTTGAGTTACGGAAAGCTAAGATAGAGGAGTTTATGAATTTGAGACAAGGCTCCATGTCGGTTATGGAGTATTGTCTTAAGTTTAATTAGCTATCGAAGTACGCTCCCAATATGATGGCTGATTCGAGGACTAGTATTAGCAAGTTTCTAATTAGGGTATCGAGTTATGTGGTGAAAAAATATAGATCTGCTATGATCAATAGGGAGATTGATATTCCTAGGTTAATGAGTCACGCCTAACAGATTGAGTCAGATAAGATAAAGGAAAGAGAAAGAGTAAGAGGGATTAAGAGAGTCAGATAGGAGCAACAGGGGTCTGGTCAGACTAGATTCTCTGAAGGGAGTCTCCCTCAGTTTTAGAGACGTCCATTTAAACCTGCGTCTTTCTCAGCTAGTGCTCCCATATCAGGGCAGGAAGGAGCTCGGGAATAGGTCGGTACCTTCTAGGTCTCAAGACAGTGTAAGCAACCTACCTCATTCTCCTTCGTGTGCTAAGTATGGTAAAAACCATTTTGGGGAGTGTTATATGGGGCAGCAGGGCTGTTTTGGTTGTGGAAAGTTGGGCCACATACTTAGAGACTGCCCGTATGCCAGACAGCGGAGTCGTGATGCCCGTCCCCAGAGTCAGGCTACCAGTGCCCCGCCTCTCACAGCTCGTCCAGTTCCTCCTCAGGGTGTTTCATCTAGTACTGCTGGCGGTCAATGCCAAAATCATTTCTATGCTATACCACCTCTTCAGGAGCAGGAGGACTCTCCCAATGTTGTTACTGGTATGCTCCGTGTTTTCTATTTTGATGTCTATGTGTTGATGGACCTCGGTTTGAGTTTTTCTTATGTGACACCTCTGGTTGCTGTAAATTTTGAAACGAATCCTGAACTAATTTCTGAGCGTATTTTGGTTTCTAATCTGGTAGGAGAGTCTGTCATTGCTAAGCGGGTGTATAAGAAATGTCCCATTACTGTCTTTCATCGGGTTGTGTATGCTGATTTGATTGAGCTAGATATGGTTGACTTTGATATCATTCTGGGTATGGATTGGCTTCACTCATGCTATACGTCTATTAATTGTCGTCCCCGTGTGGTCAAGTTTTAGTTTCCTGATAAACCTATCCTCAAATGGTCCGGGTGTTTTGTGATTCCTAAGGGTCGTTTCATATCCTATCTCAAATCTAGGAAGTTGATTTCCAAGGGTTGCATCCACCATTTGGTTTGGGTGACACTAAGTTTGAAACCCTGACCATTCAGTCAACTAATGTTGTTAATGAGTTTCTTAATATCTTTTCAAAAGATCTCCCTAGAGTACCTCTTGATAGAGAGATAGAGTTCGGGATTGACCTTCTTCCTGATACTCAACTTATTTTCATTCCTTCGTATCGCATGGCTCCCATGAAAATTAATGATTTGAAGGAGCAATTGAAAAATCTTTTAGACAAAAGCTTTATCAGACCTAGTGTGTCCCCGTGGGGTGCACCTGTCCTGTTTGTGCATAAGAAAAATGGTTCTTTGCGGATGTGTATTGATTACCGGCAGCTTAATAGGGTTACTATCTAGAATCAATATCCGCTTCCTCGAATTGATGATTTAGTTGATCAATTGCAAGGTGCAGCTACTTTTCGAAGATAGACCTCAGATCCGGTTATCACCAACTTAAGGTTAGGGAATGTTATATCCCCAAGATAGCTTTCCGAACCCGTTACGGTTATTTTGAATTTCTAGTGATGTATTTCGAGTTAACTAATGCTCCTGCAGCTTTCATGGATCTCATGAACCGTGTATTCCAGCCATATCTGGATTTATTTGTAATAGTGTTCCTTGATGATATTCTTATTTACTCCCGAAGTGAGGGTGATCATACGGATCATCTCCGAATCATGTTAGAAACTCTTCGAACTCATTGGTTGTATGCTAAGTTCAGTAAGTGTGAGTTCTGGCTGAACTCTGTAGCCTTCTTAGGTCATGTTGTTTCTTCCGAAGGTATTAGAGTTGATCCTCAAAAGATAGAGGCTTTAAAGAGTTGGCCCAGACCTATTTCTCCTTTTGATATCTGAAGTTTCTTGGGTCTAGCTGGTTATTATCATCGTTTTGTTGAATGGTTTTCATCTATTGCATCTCCTATGACCTGTTTGACCCAAAATAAAGTAAAGTTCCTGTGGTCCGAATCTCGCGAGAAGAGTTTTCAGGAGTTGAAGACTCGACTCATTTCAGCCCCTGTGTTGACTTTGCCTAACGGTGTTGATGGTTTTGTGGTGTATTGCGATGCTTTCAGAGTCAGTTTGGGTTGTGTATTGATGCAAAAAGGCAAGGTTATAGCTTATGCTTCCAGACAGTTAAAGCCTCATGAGAAGAATTATCCTACCCATGACCTTGAATTAGTTGTCGTGGTTTTTTCTTTGAAAATCTGGAGATATTATTTGTATAGTGTCCATGTCGACGTCTTTACGGACCATAAGAGCTTGCAGTATGTATTCACCCAAAAGGAGTTGAATCTTAGGCAGAGACGATGGTTTGAACTATTGAAAGATTATGATATGAGCGTGCTATATCATCCGGGCAAGGCCAATGAAGTAGCAGATGCCCTTAGTAGGAAGTCCATGGGTAGCGTAGCACATGTTGAGATTGGTAAGAAGGAGTTGTCCCGTGAGGTACATCGTTTGGATAGATTGGGGGTTAGGTTGTTTGGTGATACTGAGGGTAGTATAGGAGTGCAAAACGGTTCCGAATCCTCTTTAGTTTCGGAAGTAAAGGAGAAGCAAGACAGGGATCAGGTTAAAAGAGTCAGTTAAAGACCAAAAGGTGAAGGTTTTCTCCCAAGGGGGAGATGGCGTTTTGAGACTCCGAGAAAAATTATGTGTTCCTGATGTTGATAACTTGAAGAAAAGGATTATGGCGGAAGCGCATGGTATGTGATACTCCATCTATCCTGGTGCTACCAAGATGTACTATGATTTGCGGGAAATCTATTGGTGGAACGGTATGAAGAAGAACATAGCATAATTTATGGTGAAGTGTTCCACGTGTCAACAAGTTAAAATAGAGCATCAAAAGCCCAGTGGCGTGATGCAAGAGTTAACATTTCTACTTGGAAGTGGGGAGAAGTGAATATGGACTTCATAGTTGGTTTGCCTCCTTCTCGTCGCCATCATGATTCGATTTGCGTTGTAGTAGATCGGCTGACGAAATCAGCTCATTTCTTGCCTGTGCATTCATCATATACAACTGAATATTATGCTAGAATATATATTCAGGAACTCGTCAGACTTCATGGAATCCCTTTGGCTATTATTTATTATAGAGGTAATCAGTTTACCTCTCAGTTTTGGAAATCTTTCCAGAAGGGTCTCGGTACCTAAATTCATTTAAGTTCTGCTTTTCATCCACAAATAGATGGTCAGGCCGAGCGGAACATTCAGACTTTAGAAGATATGTTAAGGGCTTGTGTGCTTGATTTTAAAGGTAGTTGGGATGAGCACTTAGCATTAATCGAGTTTGCTTACAATAACAGTTTTCATGCTACTATTGGAATTTCCCCGTTTGAAGCTTTGTATGGTAGAAGGTGTAGATCACCCATTGATTGGTTTGAAGTTGGTGAGGCTGCCACGACTGGACCGAATGCGGTGTTTGAGGCTATGGAGAAGGTTAAGTTAATTCAGGAAAGGTTGAAAACTGCCCAAAGCCGTCAAAAATCATATGCAGATGTAAGGAGGAAAGACCTTGAATTTGATGTTGGTGATTTAGTGTACTTGTAAGTTTCACCCATGAAAGGGGTGAAGAGATTTGGGAAGAAAGGGAAACTAAGTCCCCATTACATTGGTCCCTATAAGATTGTGGATCGCATTGGGAAGGTGGCGTGTAAGGTTGAATTGCCCACGGAGTTATCTAACGTCCATCCGGTTTTCCATGTTTCTATGCTTAAGAAGTCTATTGGTGATTCAGTTGTGATTGATCCTTCCAAAAGCTCGGGTATTCAAGATAGTCTTTCATATGAAGAGAATCCGGTTGAGGTTTTTGACTTTGAAGATCGTAGGCTAAGAAACAAGGAAGTTCCTTTGGTTAAAGTGCTTTAGAGAAATCAATCTGTGGAGAGTGCTACTTGGGAAGCCGAAGAGGATATGCGCGCCAAATATCCCCACCTCTTTCCTACGAGTCCTGAGCATGTCAAAGGTATTGTTCTCTTTTGATTTAATCCTTATTGCTATGTTATCTTGGCTTGTGTATTTTCTACGCTATCCAAAAAAATCTAGAATGGAGTATATGCTTGGGCAGGCTGATTTTTCTCTATATACTCATTTTCATAGTATTATTGACCTACCTATCAACATTCGAGGACGAATGTTTTAAGGGGGAGATGATGTGATGCCCCGAAAAATTTTCCATTAAGATCTCAGATGAAAATGTGTTAAATTCTGTTCTTTATCATGATTAATAATTTTTCTGTGTTGAATTTCTGGATATGCGACCCATCATCGCGTAGAGCATCGAATAAGATTTCCAACGATATGTGGATCATCCAAAACGGACACTCGAGCGATGAGTTATGATCAATCCGATCTAACCGTGAATAGTGGTGAACAGTAAATATGCAGGAAAAAAATATTGAGGCTACGCAAATTTTAGGGTCAACTTCAAATGATCATAGCTTCTTGTACATAATGATCTGGGTGAGCTACTATATATCAAAAGAAATCTCTAAAAGTCCTCTTTCCAATGAAATTGGTTTCATCCAATTTGGCCATCGAAACCAAATGTTATGGTCGATCTACTTCATCTTATCAAAATAGTCCGCCAAAGGACAGATTTGACATTATTTGATTTTTAAGGGTATTTTGGTCATTCCCACTCCAATCCATCCGAGTAATCCATGGATTTAAGTCCATTAAGAGCATTCACTAGCTCATTTTTCTCCAAAATTTTCTAAGGCTAAAACCCCAACCCTACTACTCCAAATTTCATCCTTCTATGTCTCTTGATTGAACCGTAGAAATTTCAAATTGATTTGTAATTCGAGTTGATCATGTTAAGGGCTTCGAGAAGAACCCTTTATTTTTGTGAATAAAGTTCCGGAGTCGGAAGTTCATATTCATCTTCCATTTTTAGGTATGTGGGGCTTTGAACAAGATTATCCTTTGGATCTTGTGCCCGGTATTTTTTTTGAATTACACTGACATGAGATTTTACATGTTTTACCATGAATTGGAAATATAGTTTTATATCTTATATTATTGTCCATGAGCTATGGGATTATGTCATCCGATATGTGTATGATGTTGAGATGGAATTATGTCCAAAAAGTATTTGATTATGAGAGTATGATGATTTAATTTGTTAAGCCTTGATTTATACTATCATTCCACTATTTCCTTATTATGCATTTATAATTGATATTGGAAATTCTATATCATTACTATGGGTTGATGTCTCAAGTGCCTTTAAATAAGAGTTGGATGGAAAATTGAGAAATGTTGATATTGAAGTTGCAATGAATCTTGGTATTTTTTGAATAGTTTTGATGAGTTAAATTGTTGAAAATATTATGTATTGAGTCTTCATATCCTTGTCCAAATGTCGAGTCGGTTATGGTTCAACGCATTGATACCTTGTTGATGTTGAGGAAGATTATAATGTTTTGAGCTAAAATGTGTTGAGTTAGGAATCCACAAATTGATATGATTTGATAAATGAGAAGGAAATTTGATTTGGTCTTTATGATAGACCCTTGTTATGTTGTAGTGGATTTCCTAACGCGTTCTGAGCTTGTCGGGGAGTAGTACTTAGCACCGAGAGGGAAATTTGGTATTTCCCCAAAACCTATGTACCACCGTAGGGTTGTTTGATGATGATATTATTGGCCAGAGAGCCCAATTGTGATTATTGCAGTTTTAAGGTCGTACTCCCTAGCAAAGAGTATGACGCTACCGCCAATGGGGGTTTCAAACATTTGTATTTCACATAGCTTACGTGGGGTTGTCGGTTATAGGAAACTCCCCTATCCATTAGAGTTATGTTTATTGAAATACCGAGTCACTCCGAGTTTTGATGTGGTAAGTCAAGTTGCCTATGATGATCTATAATGATTTATGAGATTTTTTTCCTACATTTCCTATCTAAGATATTATGAGTTGCATGATTCAATGTCACTCAAGCCAAGTGTGTCATTATGGTTCGTATGTATATTTTTATGAAATTTATAATATTATTTATATTTTGCATGCACCCCCACATACTCAGTACGTATCTTGTACTGACCCACATATTTCTTTATGGGCTACATTCTTACCATGATGTAGGTTCAGGTACTCAGCCGCAGCCGCGACAGTGATATCCGTGTGCCGCATCTACGTTCCTTTAGTGGTGAGTCTTCATGGTTCGAGGACCAAGTTTTTAGTTTTGGTGCAGTTGTTTTTTGATCCCTTTGGTCTATTGAGTCAGTTGGGGGTTTGTCCCAATGGCTCGTTGATTTTGCTGTATAGAGGCTATGTCAGGCTAGTGTATTGTTGGGTTGGTTTATGTATAGACATTCTATATATGTATAGTCTAACGATATTCCGTGCCATGTGCGAGGTGATATGATATGTACTTATATATATATCCTTAGCGTAGCGTGTATGTTTTTGTGTTGGAACCCAAGGGTAGTGTTTTGGCTTAAAGGGTTAGCTTGAAGCTACGTGCAGCCTTGGTCACCGTGTGGCATCTCGGGATGATATTTTAGGCCGTTACAATTAATCATTTTGAGTTGGTTATAAAGTTAGAACTAAGAATGAGATGTCTTTATCGTGACTTGTTCTCACTCTTGAAAGTTCTTAATTTGACGTTTTTTTTGGACAAATATTGATTCTTTGCCATCGTTGTATTACATGTGAAAGGTTTAGTTCTTGAAAATTATAGCCTTTTATTGGTCATTTGATTCAAATAGTTTCATCTTAGTGGTTATTGAATTTATTTATGCTAAAATAATTACGAATTGATCATATCTTTTCCATACTTTGAAATTTACATGTTCTGTTTAAAGTCAAGAATTCAACTTGTGATTATCCCTAGAAGTCTTTTTTATTAGGAAAAAAGAGTTATAGTGAAGCATGTCTATTATTTAGAGTGGTCTGTGACATGAATGAACCAATTTTAGGTAATGCTTATTTCCAGTACTATGTTGGGTTGCTTTTTTTGTGAAATACATTCATGAATTCTCACATCCTCCTCTTTTCTAGTAATTCATTCTTGGTCAAATAATCTTGGATGTCATTATTATTACTCTTCATTGTATTTCTTCTTCCTTTAATCTCATGAGTTGATAATTAATCCTTATTATTTTCTTTGGTGCATGTGAAAAAAATTCGAGTCAATGTGTTTTGAGTCCTAAATGGACATTTTTTCCTTTTGCATTTCATAATGGGCCAATGAGGCCCATCTCTTCTAGTCGATCATTTTTGAAGAAAGAAGTTGTTGTCGGTGGAATAAAATGGGTCAAAATTCATTGATGAAATTGCAAGGATTTGGAGGCTTGAAAAGTCTTGATTTTATCTCTCTTTTCATTTTGTTTTTATTTATTTATTCATTCATTTTGGCATCGAAACCAAAGTTCTAACTCAATACAGGTGGAGTAGATCTTTGGGTCTTAAAGGTTTGAAAATTACTTCAGGATAGGTTGTGGGCCAAAAGCCTAAATAATTAGATTAGAAAGGTGCAGATGGGCCAAAAACCCAAATGATTAGATTAGGACAGGTTGTGGGTCAAAAGTTTAGTTAGATTAGGACAGATTCATTTGAGAGATTTGGGCCTAATGGGCTAAGTCTTATAGTTCTCCCCTTTTCCCTTTGCATGCTATTTGTTACTATTTTTTTTAAAACTTAGTTAAAATTTCCGCTAAGTCGTCAAAACTTGTTTTGTAGAAATCTTAAAAAGTGAACTTTTTCTTAATCAAGTTATTTCTAAAGAAAAACTTCCCTTTTCAAAGTCAGTTAAAAAAATTATTTTCAAATAGCTCGGATAACCGCGAGTTAATGGATACTCTTGGTGCCTTAACAACCCTCCAAGAGTATTAATAAGAACTACTTACTTGAAATTTCTACACTTAAATAATTTTTCTGTTTGAATCGTTTAAGTGATTTTTAAAGTTTTTTCTTGATTTTCCTAAATAAATTAAGTGGAGACTCTGTTTTTAGAAAATCAAGTTTGAAAACTTTTTTCAAAAGTATTTGAATTCGTGAAATTTCCAAAGTCATCTTTTCTCCGTAAAACAGAAATGGTGACTCTACTAGGAAATTTAACTAGGTTCTAACCAAATATTTAAATTAGCTTTATTGACTAACTTTTTGAGTTTGTAATATCTAAACTATTTGTGTGCTTATGTGTTTAAATTTTCCAAAGTTTAAATTGTTGCATTTTATGACACACTGTTCCATCTGAGGTTTGGGGTTTCGTGGATGTGGCGGCCCTGTTGTTCAATTCCAAATTAAGTATTGGGAATACAACGGTTTATTGGTACTTTAGGCGTTCGATGGATGTTTGTATTTCCAAACCCAGGTTTTTCACTTAGGAACTTGGTCTAAACCCACTCTAGACACCTACGATAGAGTGAAAAATCAAAACCCACTTTTTAGGCATAAGCCTAGGTGTAATAACCCATAAAAGTTTTAGCTCATTTCAACTCTCAATTGCATGCATAAGGTGTCCAAAGCTTAGAAATTAGCCTAAGTGTTGGGACTTATTCATTTCCAAGACCCCTAAACTTCGATGATTTTATTTTTGGCCTTCCCGACCTCAGAATGTCGATTTTTGAATTGATTCATGATCGAGTATGTTAAAAGTACATATCGGATAAGTTTTGGAGTTTTTAGATGAGCACAGGGTCTTGTTTGGGAATCCAAAACAGCAGCAGCACCGGGATAAACTCGTGTCGCGCCCTCCAGTGTACTGCTCAAGAGCCCGCCTCACGCCCTCTAGTGCACCATTCCAGAGCCCACGCTACCCCTACTTTTCCTGTCCAAATTTTGATTTCCTTGTTATTTAAGGGCCTTTAGGTCAATTCCTATCACCCAAACTCATCCATAACACAAAATTTAGGTCCCCAAGGAGCATTATTTGCCCTATTACTCATAACGTCTCTCAAGAAAACTATCTTCTACCTCAAGAACAAACCTTAACCCTTACTCAAGTAATCAAGGAATTCAAGCTTCAAATCTCAAGAAATTCTTAAGAATCCTTATGAATTTATCTAGTGAGGTATGTGTGATGTTCATCCATGGGATCCTTTCACCCATGGAGTCCAAGAACCCTTTTTGGTTTATAAATAATAAGTTTTACATGATTAAATTGAATTATCTCCATGAATCTCTTGTTATTTCAATTACAAGTTATGCTTATGAGTGTTTTCAATTAGAATGAGCCATTGCATATTTTGAATGTTAAAATCTTTACGTTAAATCCCTAACTTATGATTTTAGTCTTGTAATCATGTTATACTCACATGCTTTGCCCATTCCCATGCTTAAGTTTATGAATCTCATGTGTCTTATGAAATGCCTAAGTGTTGAGTTTTGAACAATGATCCCCTATTATGGTTTTAAAGCTTTTATATGGCATTGTTAGTACTTTCATCAGTGCTAGTGAGTTGTGAACACCCGATACTTATGTGTTTTACATAAATTTAACTTTTTTAAGTACTCAGATCATTAATTCTTAAATCTTATCAGTATACTCAAATATTTATATGCATGATGAACACTATGAGTTATGTAATAACATTGAGTTGAGTTTGGTTTAGTTCAGTACCAGTGTCAGTTCAGTTAGGAGTAGGATTTAGCACTGAGCGAACCTAGGAATGGGGGCTCACCCATCAGTTAGGATTGGGTCCTTAGTAGTAGTCCCTAAGTTCCAGAACTACGTAACCAGCATAGGATTATGAGATGTCACCCGCCAGTTTAGGACTGACACTCTCTTAGGGGTCACCCTCCAGTTTAGGACTGACTCTTTAGTCCTTTGGGACACCAAATTAGTGGATCCACACAGCTAGTGTTAGTATCCATGTCACAGTACTGACACCCTTTCAACTGGGGTTACAGGTTGGACCCCAATTAGCTCAGATTGGGGCATGTCAGTTAGATAATACCTCCCATAGTCTTAGTATAATATTTAGTGTATTATCAGTTCAGGTTTGCTTGGACAAATGTACAGAATTTCATTTATTCAGTTATACAGTTTACAATCTTTCATATTTTAGACTTATTTCAAATTATAGATTTACGATTGGTCTTGCATTCTCAGATGTCACAGTTTTCATGCATTCATGTTTAGCTATCTCATTCTATTTAGTTAGTCCTTATTTTATATGGACAGTACCCATTTATACCAGCCTAACCTAATCTCATATACCATTACATTCAAAGTACTGACTGGATACTCTTCTTTGTGCTATGATATCTTATATCATAGGTTCAGACGCACAGTTTCCCTACCCTAGTTAGATAGCTTAGTGTAATCCCACAGCCGTAGTGGTGAATTCTCATCTATCGAGAACATGTTATAATTATTCAGTTATTTCAGTATTTCATTTTATTTAGTCAACCAAAGTTAGTTGGAGGTCTATCCCATTACTTTCTCAGTCAGTTTAGAGGCTTTCAGACATTCAGACAAAATAGTTAGATAGTAATTTAGTTACTTTCAGTTCTTATCAGTTGTTTTAGATATTTAGTATTTCATAATTCAATTTTTAGATATACACTACCTTCTCAGTTTATCTTCCGTATAAGTGTTATGTTCATATTTTATACAGTACTCACAGAAGGTACCGGCTCATAGGTTATCTTGTGGTCTTTTGTGACTGTAAACACCGTTGTCGTGACTAGGGGGTAGCCTTGGGTCATGACAAAACTTGGTATTAGAGCCCAAAGTTTTAAAGTGTCCTAGGGAGTCTGAAAGCCACACTGAGTAGAGTCTTCTGCATGGTTGTGAAGTGCGCCAGACTTATGGACAAAAGTTAATGAGACATTTTAGGAAAAGTTTCCCTTCTTGTAGTGTTCATGTCATGTGAAAGATCATGAGCTCTATTTAAACTCTTTTTCTAACTCATCTTTCATTCTGTTTTTAGACAATGCCTCACAAGAGAATCAACGGAAAAAGGAATGGGAATTAGCCCTCACCGCTGTCTGTTCAGGAAGATCCCCTAAATGAACATGTCTCTCACGCCGAATTTAGAGCTGTTTTCACTACTTTAGCTCATTCAGTAGCTGCTCAGAATAATCAGTAGGCTGCTACCCCATCTAATCCAACAGTAAACACATCTGTAGCTAGGATTCAGGATTTCACCTGAATGAATCCCCTTTTATTTTTGGCATCCAAATCCGAGAAGGATCCATAGAAGTTTCTTGATATGGTTTAAGAAGTGACGGATGTTACGGGGGTCATGTCGAGTGAAAGTGTAGATTTGGCTGCATATCAGTTGCAGGATGTAGCTCACACCTGGTTTGGGCGGTGAAAGGAGAATAGGGATGCTAAGGCAGGGCCTGTAGAGTGGGAAGAGTTTTCCATGACTTTTCTAGATAGGTTCTTTTCTTTAAAATTGAGGAAAGCTAAGGTGCAGGAGTTAATCAATTTAAATCAAGGTAATTTGAGTGTTAAGGAATACTCTCTTAAGGTCACTAAGTTGGCGAGGTATGCTCCTTCGATGGTGTCTGATAATAGATCTAAAATGAGTAAGTTTGTATTTGGTGTATCTAATAGTGTGGTCAAGGAGTGTAGGACCACAATGTTGATTAAGGAGATGGATTTATCTATACTTATGGTTCATTCTCAGCAGATTGAGAAAGAGAAGCTGAAGAAGAAAGAAAGGGAGAATAAGAGGGCTAGAACAAGTAGTTTTAACTTTTCTCAGTCGAGGTCAGATGGTGGTAACAGTTCTCAGTTTCATCAAAAATTCTTATCTCCAGCTCTAACTTCATCTAGTGCACCAGTGCCAAAGTTCAGGAATGACAGTCGGGATAAGGCACCAGGCTTTAAGTCATGGGTTAGCGTGAACAGTGGCCGTACCAATCTATTTTGCAGAAAATATAGCAGAAATCATCAGGGTGTGTGTAAGGCTGGTAGTGATGTGTGTTTTAGGTGTGGAAAGTCAGGACACATATTTATAGAGTATCTAGTAGTTGCTCAGAGGGGAAAGAATTTTTACCAACAAGGCCAGTCTAATCTGTCATCAGCTCTTGCAGGTCGCCCGACTCAGCAGGGACCATTTTTAGTGCCACCAGTGGTTAGTTCTAGAATAGATTTTATGCCCTCCAGTCCTGGCATGACCATGAAAGTTCTCCTGATGTAGGTACGGGTACATTACAGGCCTTTCATCTCCATGTTTATGCTTTATTAGACCCGGAGCTTCACTCTCCTTTGTAACTCCCTATATAGCAGTCAATTTCAGTGTTAGTTCCAACTCTTTATCAAAATCTCCTTCAAAATATACTTTAGTAGGTGTCTCTATTGTGTCCAAGAAGGTATACAGGGACTGCCCGATCATAGTATCCCAGAAAGTAACCTCAGTTAACCTCGTGGAGTTAGAGATGACTAATTTTGATGTTGTTCTCAGCATGGAATGGCTCCACTTATGTTATGCCTCAGCTGATTATAGAAATAGAATCATTCAGTTTTAGTTTCCAATGAACCAGTTATTGAATGGAGGGGTAGTACTTCAGCGCTTAGGGGTCAGATTATTTCATATCTTAGACCAAAAAAAAATGATATCTAAGAGGTGTTTTTACCATTTCATTTGAGTCAAGGACTCTAGTTCTGAGACTCCTAGTCTCGAGTTAGTTTTAGTAGTAAGAGAAATTCTAGATATGTTCCCTGAAAACCTTCTCGGAGTTCCTCCCGATAGGAAAATTTACTTCCAAATAGATCTCTTTCCAGATACCCAGCCTATCTCTATTCCACCCTATAGAATGACTTTAACTGAGCTTAAGAATTTGAAAGAACAGTTGAAAAATCCCTTAGATAAACGATTCATCAGGCCTAGTATTTCACCATGGGGCACTCCAGTCTTGTTCGTGCATAAGAAAAATGGTTCTCTCAGAATGTGCACAATTACCATCAGTTGAACAAAGTCAGAATCAAGAATAAATATCTACTCCCCAGAATTGATGACTTGTTTGACCAACTTCAAGGTGCTAGCTATTTCTCTTAGATAGACCTTAGATTCAGCTATCATCATATTAGAGTCAGAGAATGTGACATTCTGAAGACAGTCTTCAAAACTCGATATGGTCACATCAAATTCTTAGTTATGTCCTATAGACTAATAAGTGACCTTGTAACTTTCATGAACTTGATGAACAGAGGTTCAAGAAGTACTTGGACATGTTTGTCATAGTCTTCACTGATGATATTCTTGTCATACATACCATCAGAGAATTGTGTTGCAGATTCTTAGAGCTCATTAGTTGTTTGCCAAATTCAGTAATTTTGAATTCTGGATAAGATCAGTAGCTTTCCTTGGCCATATTATTTTTGGTGATGGCATTAGAGTTGACCCTTAAAAGACCAAAGCAGTGAGAAACTAACCTACACCCATCTCTCTATTAGATATCGGGAGTTTCTTGGGTTTGGTTGGCTATTACAGACAATTTTTTGAAGGGTTTTCTTCTATTAAATTCACCATGTCTCGATTGACTCAGAAGAAAGTCAAGTTTCAGTGGTCAGATTCTTACGAGAAGAGTTTTCAAAAGTTGAAGACTCATCTCACTTCATCCCAATTTTAACTTTACCAGATGGTTCAGATGGATTTGTGGCTTACTATTATTCTTCTAGAGTTGGTAATGGTTATGTATTGATACAGAGAGGTAAGGTCATAGCCTATGCCTCTAGACAACTTAAGCCCCATGAAAAGAATTATCCTACCCATGATCTTGATTTGGCAGCTGTTGTGTTTGCTTTAAAAATTTGGAGGCATTACCTTTATGGGGCTCTTGTATCTCGTGCCTTGAGCCGGGGGTCTATCGGAAACAGCCTTTCTACTTCTTTAGAGGTAGAGGTATGGACTGCGTACATCTTACCCCCTCCAGACCCTACTAGGTGGGAATACACTGGGTTTGTTGTTGTTGTTGTTGTACCTTTATGGGGCTCTTCACAGATCACAAAAGTTTTTAGTATGTGTTCTCACAGAAAGATCTGAATCTTCGTCAGAGAAGGTGGCTCAAGTTATTGAAAGATTACGATATGAGTGTGTTGTATCATCCAGGCAAGGCCAATGTAGTGGCAGATGCCCTTAACAAGTTGTCTCTGGGTAGTGTTTCTCATGTTGAGGAGAATAGGAAGAAGTTAGTGTTGACACCCAATTTTGGCTTTCCATACAAAATTGGCACTTTTAGGCTTTATGATCGTTAAAGTATATAAAATGCATTTTTTCACTCATTTTTTTAAATAAATTTTTAGTAAATTAACGATAACAATCATTTTTAGGATTTTTATCAATTTATTGACATATTTTTAACTTTGCATAATTTATTGATAATTATCCTTAATTTCATAAATTTTAGAATTTTTATCATTTTATTATCATTTTAATATTTTTGCACAATCATCTGCATATGTACATAGCGTTACACTGCAATTCTTTTTTAATTATTATAAATTTAAACGTTTATAGCGTAATATAATTTTTAGGCAATTTTATTGTTGCTTTCGTTTTTTTTTGTAATCATATATTGGCGTTCATATTTTTGTACATTATTTAATACAAACTGCAAACATAAATCGGCTTAATTGTTTTAACACAGAGAGTAATAAATCAGTCAAGATCATGTCAACTTTTTAAAAGATGACACTTGAAATGACGGGTTGAGATTTTTATCCATTAAATTAAAAATCTTTATACATAGGTTAAAAGGATGAAAAATCTTTTTGTTAATAACTTTCAAGCTAAATGGAGTTTTGAGGAGACAAAAGAGGTTAATCTTTCATTTTTTGGATAATTGGGAGGTCCAATTTTTATTATAAAAAATAGGGGGGGTTAATTTTTTATTCATCACAAAATATATACACCACACACCAACACACACTAACACACCACACATATACACACAATCAGATCCCCCTCTCTCATCACTGATGCATCTCTCTTTCTTCCTCACCACTGCCAACCGCTGGAGCTCCAATGAACGAGCTCCGCAAACTACCACAACGCTTTTCTCTCCCCTCTTTCCCCTGTTTCCTAACAACCTACAAACCTTGAGTTTCTAGCCACCACCGCCACAAAAATAGGAACAAACCACCACCCAACAACCCATAAACCATTGTTGTCCTCTCCTTTGATCCCTTCGACCCCTGCTGCTCCAACCACCAACCGTTCGCTCTCTTTTTTCCTTTCCCCTCTCTCTGCTGCCTCACCAAAATTAATAGCTGGCGGGCCTCCATCATGTTACACGGCTACTTCTAGACGAAAAGGGTCAAATTTGACCGAGATTAAGTGTATGAGGCGTCCTCCGACATCCCTGTCATGGAAGCAACACTCTCGTCTATGTTGTTCTGATTCGGTGTTTTGGTTTCAATTGATGAAATGGAAGATCTATTTTTGTACTTCTTTATTGACTGTCATTATTATTTTATTGATTTTCTATTCACATTTGTTGGGTTTGTTTTTATTATCAAACTTTCGTTGAAATTTGGATGGTAAAAACACCATCCCAATGAGCCTACTTGCTACCATATTGATGTTGATACATATTGTTGTTTGGGATAACTGTGTGATTATTTTGTTCATTGAATCATTGTTGGACTGCTTTCCTGATGGTTATTGCTAATTTTGGTGCCCGCCATCACATTGTTAGCTGCTTTAAATCAATTTTTGGGATGCTTTTTTCTTTTTACAGTTGTACAATATTTACTACATTATCTTGGCCAATGAAGAAAATTTTCATCGATTTTCGAGGCCTTTGTAAATAAAAAGACGGATATTACGTATAAATACGTAATAAATTAAATAATTTTTTGGGTGATGACGAAAATTTTATAATATTTAAAACTTTATTTGAGCCTACTTTTTAATAAAAATTATATTTTAAAATACATATATTCTCACATAACATTATAATTTATTTATTTGTTATTAACATTGTTATTAAAAGTTTTATACAGGTTCTCGAAAGTACTGTCAAAAGGGACACTCAAAAAGAAGAGTTCGAGTTTTATGCTTGTACTTTACATTCTTATAATTGTACAACTATTAATTATATTAAAAACTTTATTTTTTGAGGCGTTCGTTAGGATGTTTACGCAATCCACATCACACGTTAAGCTACTTTAGGCCGTTAATATTTATATTAAATTAATTTAAATAGTTAATAAAATAATTCATACTTCTTACACTAAAGTATATTACGTAATCTTTTTTCTTTAAAACAAGTTCTTCTTTATTCAATCTTTTTTTTCTTTTCATACATGTTTTTATATACTTTCATTTATCTTAATACACTTCTTATACACATAATTTTATGATAACATGTGTAATTCATACATTCTTTCCATATAAATTGTTTATATCATTTTAGTACATGTTTTATATTTGTATTTATAAATATTGATTTTTTTCTCCATCATTTAATAAATCTAAGTCTGCCCGGGAATCACATTTGTGGATTCTGAAGGGTGGCTAACCTCTTTCCTTCGGAATAACTTTAATCCTTACCTAGGATCTAATTTGGTTCGTGGATTAAATAAAGTCATACATGTTAATAAATAAATATGTTTCCTATTTTTCTTAAAAATTAGGCGGCGACTCTGTATAAAATTAATTTTTTTTGAGTCCATAATATCGTGCTCATTTTTACCTTTAGTAAAAATAGGGTATAACAGTTTGACGACTCTGCTGGGGAATACGAAGGTTCTAACCATTCCAGAATTTGGTAAATATTTATGTTTTTTTATACATTGGTATTTATTTCATCTTATTTATCTTGATTTATCTTGTTTGTGTGGTATAAATTGTTTACTTGTTATTATTTCGTATAAATTATTTATTTATTTATCGCTTTATTAAATTGACATTCCGTTCATATTTCTTTCATTTCGAAAAATTGATACTCACACACATTGTACACGTGGATTGTACAGTGTACTTTCACAAAATTTTTTAAATCACCTTACTTTAGAGAGTCGGCACATATATGGGTTAAGTGGGAGTTTTACTGCCATAGGACCACGTGCCTTCTCATATAGGAAATTCAAGTCTGTGTCTACCCACTCTTAGTCAATATAGGATATAGCTAAAATAACACCTTTTTAGGTGCATGCATCATCAGTCAAATTTATGTCCGAAGTGTTCATGATTTAAGTGACACATTATTATAGTATTTGCACATATTTGAAGAATTATTGTGTTACATTTGTTTTGCATAGCAGATCAGTTAAAAGATTCACCTTAGCAACATTGTTGATAGCTATGTATAGGTTTGAACTACGTTTTGACCTGATTCTTGTCCTGACAAGATACGTAGGCAACCCTGTATTAGGGTTTGGTCTCTTCACTGTTTTAAAATAATTTCTTCGGTATTCAAAATTAGGGTAGTTTTCTAGAATAGTTCAAAGACGCTCTCTAAAAATCTTCAAGAGTGCAAATAAATAGCTCCTCAAGTCCAAATCTCAATGACATTAGTGACTAGCCGGCCTACCTCCAAATTTTCACCGATTTTTTGTGCAATAATGCCTAACTTCTTCTTTTAAATGTCGTAATCTATTAAATTTTTGACGTATCAATCCTCTCTTTCAAAAGTAATAATTCAATATTTTTTCAGTTATAATAATCTTGTCAACTGCAGCAAAATAATATTATAATTCCTTCAATGTCTGACCTTTTTGTAATTTTGTCAGCATACTGAAGTTGTGTCAAAGCATTCCCCATGATTTACATTTATTCTTTCGATTATTTGATCAAAAAAATTTTGATGCTAAAAGCACTTCTTTCTTGATCGTCTTTCACATTATTTTTATGAATGACCATCAGTTTTTTGTACAATCATACATTGCACATATAAATTTGCAAATTCGCCTGAACTACGTATACCTAATTCTTGTTTTCATAAGATACGTAGGCAACCCCCATTTGGGTTCGGTCCATTCTTTTAAAAAAATAATAATAAAATTTGGACTTGCTTGGTACCAATATAGTTAGGAGTATGCATGAGAAAGAACATATTGGTATGATGAGAAGGAATGATTTCATGGAAAACCATAGATTCTTTTAGTACCTTTTATCACACCTGAGTAACACTTGAAAATTCTCATGCGTACATCTAAGACAAGAATGAAACCAACTTCATCGTTTCATGTGTATGTGTGGTGAGCTTTATTTTAATTTATTGTAATGCATTGTTGATCTAGAACTTGACCTTAATGTTTGTTGAGGCAAAATTCTGAGTTGCACTTGGTTTAGGAAAGGACCGTAGGCCATCTTTGACCCGATTGTGCCTTTCACAACCCACCAAATGACATTAATCCCTAGCATTTCCTCTTTTGAGCCTAAAACCCTTTCTTTGAACAATCGCATTTGAGCCTATACCTTTTTGAGTGCTTATGTGAACTATCTCTCTCTTGGCCCTACCTCCTTGAGCACACTAAATGCATACAAATTATAGATGAAGATTCAAGATCGAAAATGAAAAATGCAAAAAATGTACTGTCCCAGATGAAAAAAATGAAAAAAATGACTTTAAAAGAAGCAAACTCCCCCAAAAAAAGAGAAAAGAAAAAAAGAACAAAAAAAAAATAGTTTGTTGAAAAAATGGGGTAAAAACTCTAACACACGGTTCAAAAGAAGTCGAAACAAGGGGAAATGCAACACAACTAAGAACATCACGCGTCAAAGCGCAATAAATGTCGAAAGCACAAATACCGCGCAATGCTCATTGAGAAATTAGTCACTTCTATGCCAAATATTATCCTACCCGTCCCCAAGCCTACATTGCAAGCTAATAACAATTCCTAAGAGATTCTATTTCAAGTGTTCTCACATTAGTGGATACGTACATTGTAAAGCCTCGAGAGTACACCTTGGGTGTCACACGGTGCTTATAGTCTCGAGGGATCACAAGCTAACCCATGAGCTGGTACCTGCTGTGAGCATTGAATAACATTGCCATAAATGTAGAAGAACAACTGATACACCATAAGATTTTCATAACTAAAACAAATATTGAATTATGAATCTGAAGAAATAACTATTTGAGTCTGAATAAAAATTGAATTCTGAGATAAACTGAATAACTAACTGACATTTCAACTGGAGTTTGAATACTAAATAACTGACTGTACTGTATGAAAGCCTCTAAACTGACTAACTGTGAGTTGATGAGACATGCCCCAACTAACTCCACTAACTACTAGACTAAAAATATGAAAAGAAGTAATCTGTCCTTAAAATATGAGGACTTACCACTGGTACTGTTGAGGATCTGAAAAGACTATTAGAAATCTGGGAACTGGATGTCCGAACCTATGATATAATACATCATAGTGCAAAAAAAAGAGTATGCGATCATTACTTTAAATGTACTGGTATACTAAATGAGGTAGGCTGATATGCATAGTTTTATGAACAGGAATAATAATTATCTGAACATACATGTAAAACATGGAGTAATGAATAGAATGCATAAAATTTTATAAATACTGAAGGTACGTAAAATCTATAGATACCGAGGATGCATGACCAAGCATATAACATGAACTGACTAAAATCTGTAAACTAAAATACTGAGATAATTGATATCTGTACGCTTTAGTCAAACAACACTAAGACTAAATATCTGAACTGATTATTGGAATAAGACTGTAATTAAGACTGTGACAGAGACTATGGGAGGTTTCATGTAACCGACATGCCCTAATCTGAGCTAATTGGGATCCAACCTATAACCCCAATTAGAAGAGTGTTAGTACCATGACACAGGTGCTAACACTGGCTGTGTGGATCCACTATACTGATGTACTGTCCTGAAGGACTAAGGGTGTCAAGCCTGAACTGATGGGCGACCCCTGCGAGATAGTCAAGCCTAAACTGACGAGTGACTTCTCATATCCTACGCTGGCTACGTTGTTCTGGAGTTTAGGGAATGCTACTAGCGACTCTGACTATCTGCCGAGGAAGCCACCATCCTTATACTTGCTCGATGCTAAATCCTACTCCCAACCAAATGACACTAAGATACTAGACTGTTCTGAGTTTAACTGACTGTTCTGATAATGCTCATAATATAATCTAATGTTATTCTAAAGATACTTAAATGAGACTAAGTAAACAACTATGATTTTAGGGTATTCAATACCCCAGGATCGAAAACAATAATAGTAAAAAGAAACTGAATCTTGAAAGACATACATGAAGGCTTTTATCAAACACTTGATATACATGATGTACATTAAGCATGAGAATTAGACCAGAACTTATAGTAAAGAACAATTTCAACACTATTATCACAAATTATGAATTAAATCAGTGGACAACAATATTTAAACATATGGAGTATAGTAATAGACATCAATTTCTCTAAAACATAGTATAGAACGAGATTCATGGAAATTCATGATTTAATCATAATTTTAAAATCAAGATAATTTGGAAAAATCATAATTTTACAAATTAAATTGATTACTTGGACTCCATGGGTGGAAAGTAACCCATGGATAAACATTTAACATACCTTAATTGATGAGTTTCTTGAAGTTCTTGGTGAATTCTTGAGGGTTGTTCTTAATTCCTTGAAGATAGGGTTTCCTTGATTGGGAGACAATGTTCTTTGATTTGGGGGAAAAAGTGTAACACCCAGATTTTCTGAACTGGAATGCTACATGGTGCTCATGACCTCGAAGGACCACAAGCTAACCCATGACTGATATCTGTACCTGTATACTTCATAATATATCATAAAATGTGGAAACATGAACATGAAAGGCCATAAGATTCGAACTGAATAAACATCTGATAACAAAATGTCCGAAAAAGGTATAACAATACCAAAATAAGTCATAAATACTGAAAATAATGAGATCTGAATATCTAATCTGACATCTAGTCTGAAAGCCTCTAAACTGAATAAGGAGTTGAAGGAACATGTCTCCAATTAACTCCATCTAGCAACTGAATGGTGAATGTAGCAATAATCATATCGTCATCGAATGAGAAGGAATCACTGCAAACCCTGAACACTGGAATGCTACTGCTGATCTGGAGCTAGTGCCTCTGAACCTATGTTGTAACATAAGTGAAAGAATCATAACGCAAATGCATCAGTACATCTGAATGTACTGAGTATACAAGTGAGGAAGGCTAAATGTAAAGGTTATATGCATGAACAATGCTAACTAATATGAACGTGAGAATACATACATGCATAAAAAACTATAACTGAACTCGTGATGATACTGACTACTGAGTCTGAATGTTGACGACATGACTTTACTAATACGGAGGTACTGAATTGATTATTGACTATTTCTGACAGTTCAAACTATGAAGAACTGGTTTGAATGACTGTGTTTAACAGTCCTAAAACTGAATACTAATAACGTAAGCTATGACAACTGATATAGCTGTAATGATCGGAATAATTGATATAACCTATACTGAGAGACTGTATCTGACAGTCTAAGTTTTGATGGAACTATCTGAGTTCCATTTTACTTGGAGTAACTAAATCTGAGATCAGTCCTATCTAGTGGGTGATCATGAGTATAGTGAAAATAAGGATAATTTGACTTAGTCTGAGATCAGTCCTATCTAGCAGGTGATCTTTAAATCTGATGATTCTAATACTAATTAATCATAGTTGAGATCAGTCCAAGCTAATGGGTGATCTTGAACTCTATTTATAATGATAAGCATTGACTGTATCTAAGAGTATTGAATCTGTACTACTAAGCTGAGTTGACTGTGTCTGAACGCGCTGATTCTATAGCTGAAACTGCGGGATGTGTTCATCTAACTGACATGCCCCAAGCTAAGATGACCGGGGTCCAATCTCTGCCCTAACTGGAAGGGTGTCAGTATCGCGCCACCAGTAAAGACATATTCTGTGGATTTAGTTCTAATCTAGCGGGTGACTCTTGGGATCAGTCCTATACATATAAATGTGCTAAGGGGTGACCCCTGAGAATGTCAGTCTTATCTAATGGGTGACATCTCGTACCTACGCTGGAAATGTAGTTATGGAACTTAGGGATTGATTCTAGGGATCTCAGTCCTATTCTAGTGGGTGAGCCCCCAACCCTAGGTTCGCTCGGTGCTGAATCCTACTTTCATCTAAAAGACACTGAACTGAATAACTGGGCTAAACTAAATAACTTAACTGAACTTATTTACTGAACTGATACTGATTAACTGAACTGATACTAGGGTATTGTTTAGCAGAGCTAAACCTGAGTTTACTGGATTTCAATGACGGACGAAATATAATGAGTTCTGAGGATTGATTAAGAGTACTAAAGTTATTGAGATTTACTATGATTACTGAGGTTACTAAGCACTGAGATTACTGAGAATACTGAACTACTGAGATTACTGAGTTTTCCTGAGTCACATGATTGACTGATTTTTATAGATCATGACTTGACTGAGAGTATCGTGAAAACATAACATGGCTCTAGGCACACAGCTATATTTTTTGGGTACAAGTACCCCCAGGACTCGATGGAAGAAAACTGACACACATGACTGACTTAATCATAAGAGTAGAGTCCATAATCCACAATATTATAAATAAGGGATTTCATGCTAAGCATGGTTCTTAACAATCTATTTCATGGAATGGAATTTCATACAACATGTATATACTTTCATAGCTTTCAATATCATGCTCATTACATATTACAACCACAATCCATAATATCATAACTTGGCGAATTTCATGAAGTACGTGGGTATTCTACATCTTGTACATAAGTGGGTTTTGCAAGTAAGCATAGCATAATTCCATAAGACTAGTTCATGAGTATTCCAACAGTGTTCACATGACACATTATCAACATGGATAACATTGAATCATAGAGGCCTATCATAAATCCTTCACTTAGTCACAATTTAGCTATAATGCATGATTTCTAGTCTCTTAGGTATTTAATCAAACACCTTACATGGACAACTTAGGAATAGGTGTAAATCATACAATTACTCATCATAAATAATCAAATTTACATGTTTTTAACTCATATGATGTCATAGATTCATAATAACACATAAAAATTCTATGTTCGCATCATTCAACACATAAACATGATCAACAATCCATTCATAACATAAAAACCATAATATATACTTTTAGAAAAAGGTTCTTGAACTTCATGGACGAAAGCAGTCCATGAATGAACACACGCATACTTTAGAAAGGAAACCTTGATGATTTGTTGGAGAGTTCTTGGATTGGAAAGCTTAATTCTTGATTATCTTAAAAAAGGCTTGAATCTTGCTTTTGAGAGATGAGTTTAATAGAAACCCTAATATTGTGGTTAAGAGTGTAAGAGAGGGTTTTTAAGATGCTTAACAGAATAAAAAAGAGAAAAATTATGCCTCTTTAGGGTTATAAGTCGTGGAAGGTGAGGTAAAAGACCAAAATACCCTTATGAAATTATTTCCCAGTTGCTGAAAATCATAGCTGAAGACAGAGGCTGATAAGCCATCAAATTTTTGATAAGTCATCAAAAATGTCGTCAGATTTGTGATAAGTTATCACAAATGTCGTTACTTGGGAGCTGGTTTCTGCCTAAGGCTGACGACCTTCGTGATTGGGCATCACAAATGTGATAAGCTATCACAAATGTCCTCACTTAGGAGATAGTTTCTACCTAAGGCTGACGACCTTCGTGATAGAGCGTCACAAATGTGATAAGCTATCACGAATATCGTCACACTATTTCCAGCCTAATATGCATGAGTAAAATAGGCCTAACTCCTTGCTCTGATTTTGGATTTAGGAAAAATTGGTATCGTTGGAGATCTAATTCAAAGATCTTTCATTTGATATATAGTAAACCACTTAGTTCGTCATATAAAATGAGTTATGGTCGATTGACGTTGACCTAAGTTTTGATGCTCACTAAAACTTGAACGATAGGAAAACTTTCAACTTGTACTTGAGTTAGGGGACCTCTATGATCTAAATTCATGCTCAAATAGATTTCCACACTGCATAATTTATTAACACACTAAATTTATATAGGATTTGAGGCTTTTGAAACATCCATGTATAGGAATGACGAATTTTTATTCTAGTCCAAAATGTGGGGTATTACAATATCTCCCCCTTGGAAATATTCATCCTCGAATGAGACTAACTGATAGGGGAGAAAGACAACTGACGTGAGTACTGAGCATGAATGACTAAACATGATTTCATGGCTGACATGACTAAAAACTGAGCATATCATACTGTACATGCATATCTGATGCTTGGGTAGCTGATTTATGAATATAGGACTGAGTGTTATGATAAACTGAGTTTCTCAAACTGAGAATGCATATCTGATACATAACTAATAAGTTGAATCCATGCATATTTGATACATGATTATATGACTAACATGATACGTGAATGCATGACTAAAAGTACTGGTAAGCTGATCACACATATCTGATGCGGAAATACATAACTGAACTGACTCATGAACATGCGACTGAGCATGCAATGGTAAAGGCACTAAGATTGAATTGAAACATGAGAACATGACTAATTCTACTACGTAACATATGGACTGAACATCATGAACTGAACATCATGAACTGAGCTGAACCTCTGAATACTTGACTTACAGCTGAGGTCTAACTTGAGGGTCAACTTATGAGTACCCTCTTTTCTAGACTGAATGGAGAAACTAAAAGATCTAAGACATGAGAGCATTAAGAGAAGTTGGGGTATCTCCCCCTTGGGATGCTATGCCCCTCTAAGAACGCTTACCTTACGGTGGTACTGGGTGATGCACAAGGCATCTTCAAACTAGATTATAACTAAACTTTGGGGGTCTAAAACTAATGCATGAGATGGACTGAACTTCCGACTACTAGGAGGTTCTACCTTGAAATAGTTACATTCTCTGAGATTTTGAATAGCATGAATAGATGCAAGGATGAGAAAATAAGCTCTACAAATCTGACTGCTTACTGCATGACATGAATACTGAAAGAAGGGAAACTATTCCTAAAACATCTCATAGCCTCCTACACATAGGTATGGTGCACAACACATGCATGTACAAGACTCTACTAGATGCGGCTTTCAGATTTCCTAGGACTCTATTGAACCTTAGGCTTTGATACCAAGTTTGTAACACCCCAATTTTCTGTACCGAAATGCTACACGGTGCTCATGACCTCGAAGGACCACAACCTAACCCATGATAGATGTCTGTACTTGTATACTGCATAATATATCATAAAATGCGGAAATATGAACATAAAAGGCCATAAGATTCGGACTGAATAAACGTCTGCTAACAAAATGTCTGAAAAAGGTATAACAATACCAAAAAAAGTTATAAATACTGAAAATAATGAGATCTGAATATCTAATTTGATATCTAGACTTAAAGCCTCTAAACTGAATAAGGATTTGAAGGAATATGTCTCCAACTAACTCCATCTAGCAACTGAATAGTGAATGTAACAATAATCATATCGTCCTCGAATAAGAAGGACTCACTGCAAACTTTGAATACCTGAATACTACTGCTGATCTGGAGCTCGTGCCTCTGAACATATGGTGTAACATAAGAGAAAGCACCATAGAACAAATATGTTAGTACGTCTGAATGTACTAAGTATACGAGTGAGGAAGGCTAAATGCAAAGGGTTATATGCATGAACAATGCTAAATAATATGAACGTGAGAATACATACATTCATAAACAACTGTAACTGAACTCGTGATGATACTGACTACTGAGTCTGAATGATGACGCCATGACTTTACTGTTACAGAGGTACTGAATTGATTATTGACTATTTCTGACAGTTCAAATTATGAAAAACTAGTTTGAATGACTATTTCTAACAGTCCTGAAATTGAATACTGATAATGGAGCTATGATAACTGATATAGCTGATATAACTGTAAAGATCAGACTAATCGATATAATCGATACTGAGAGACTATATCTGACAGTCTAAGTTTTGATGGAACTATCTGAGTTTCGTTCTACTTGGAGTAACTAAATCTGAGATCAGTCCAATCTAACGGGTAATCATGAGTATAGTGAAAATAAGGATGATTTGACTTAGTCTGGGATCAGTCCTATCTAGTGGGTGATCTTTAAATCTGATGATTTTGATACTGATTAATCATAGTTGAGATCAGTCCTAGCTAATGGGTGATCTTGAAGTCTATTTATAATGATAAGCATTGACTGTATCTAACAGTACTGAATCTATACTACTAAGCTGAGTTGACTGTGTCTGAACACCCTGATTCTATAACTGAAACTGTGGGATGTGTTCGCTAAGCTGACTGGGGTCCAATCTCTTCCCTGACTGGAAGGGTATCAGTACTGCACCACCAGTAAAGACATCTGCTGTGGAGTCAGTCCTAATCTAGCGGGTGACTCTTGGGATCAGTCCTATACATATAAATATGCTAGTGGGTGACCCCTGAGTATGTCACTCTTATCTACTGGGTGAAATCTCATACCTACACTGGAAATATAGTTATGGAACTTAAGGATTGCTTCTAGGGATCTCCGTCCTATTTTAGTGGGTGAGCCTCCATCCCAAGGTTTACAATAACTTGGCTGAACTAAATAACTTAACTAAACTGATTTGCTGAACTGATACTACTGGTATTGTTTAGCGGAGCTAAAACTGAGTTTACTGGATTTTGATGACGGACAGAATATAATGAGTTTTGAGAACTGATTAACAGTACTGAAGTTACTGAGATTTACTGTGATTACTGAGGTTACTGAACACTGAGATTACTGAGAATACTGAACTATTGAGATTACTGAGTTTTCCTGAGTCACATGATTGACTGATTTTTATAGATCATGGCTTGACTGAGAGTATCTTGAAAACATAACATGGCTCTAGGCGCACAACTATATTTTTCGGGTACAAGTACCCCTAGGACTCGATGGAAGGAAACTGACACACATGACTGACTAGATCATAAGAGTAGAGTCCATAATCCACAATATCATAAATAAGGGATTTCATAATAAGCATTGTTCTCAACAATCTATTTCATGGAAGGGAATTTCATACAACATGTATATACTTGCATAGCTTTCAATATCATGCTCATTACATATTACAATCACAATTCATAATATCATAACTTGGGGCATTTCATGAAGTATATGGGTATTCTACATCTTGTGCATGAGTGGGTTTTGCAAATAAGCATAGCATAATTCCATAAGACTAGTTCATGAGTAATCCAACAATGTTCACAAGACACATTATCAACATGGATGACATTGAATCATAGAGGCCTATCATGAAACCTTCACTTAGTCATAATTTAGCTATAATGCATGATTTCTAGTCTCTTAAGTATTTTATCAAATACCTTACATGCACAACTTAGGCATAGGTGTAAATCATATAATTACTCATCATAAATAATCAAACTTATATGTTTTCAATTCATATGATGACATAGATTCATAATAACACATAAAAATTCTTTCTTGGCATCATTCAATATATAAACATGATCAATAATTCATTCATAACATAAAAACCATAATATATAGTTTTAGAATAGGGTTCTTGAACTTCATGGACGAAAGGAGTCCATGAATGAACACACGCATACCTTAGAAAGGAAACGTTTATGATTTACTGGAGAGTTCTTAGATTGGGAAACTTAATTCTTGATTATCTTGAAAAAAGGCTTGAATGTTGCTTTTGAGAGATAAGTTTGATGGAAACCCTAATATTGTGGTTAAGAGTGTAAGAGAGGGTTTTTAAGATGCTTAACTAAAGAAAATAGGAAAAAATTATGCCTCTTTAGGGTTATAAGTCGTGAAATGTGAAGGAAAATACTAAAATACCCTTATGAAATAATTTCCTAGTTGCTGAAAATCATAGCTGACGACCAAGGCTGATAAGACGTCAAAATTGTGATAAGTCGTCAGAAATGTCGTCAGATTTGTGATAAGTTATCACAAATGTCATCACTTGGGAGCTGGTTTCTGCCTAAGGCTGATGACCTTCGTGATAGGGCATCACAAGTGTAATAAGCTATTACAAATGTCATCACTTAGGAGCTGGTTTCTACGTAAGGCTGACGACCTTCGTGATAGGGCATCACAAATGTGATAAGCTATCACGAATGTCGTCACACTGTTTCCAGCCTGATATGCGGGAGTAAAATAGTCCTAAATCTTTGATCTGATTTTGGATTTAGGAAAAATTAGTATCGTTGGAAAGATAATTCAAAGATATTTCATTTGATATCTAGTAAACCTCCCAGTTCATCATATACAATGAGTTATAGTCGATTGAAGTTGACCTATGTTTTGACGCTCACTAAAACTTGAACGATAGGAAAGCTTTCAACTTGTACTTGAGTTAGGGGACCTCTATGATCTAACTTCATGCTCAAATAGATTCCTACACTACATAATTTATTGACACACTAAATTTATATAGGATTTGAGACTTTTGAAACATCCAAGTATAGGAATGATGAATTTTCATTCTAGTCCAAAATGTGGGGTATTACAATATCTTCCCCTTAGGAACATTCATCCTCGAATGAGACTGACTGATAGGGGAGAAAGGCAACTGATGTGAGTACTGAGCATGAATGACTTAACATGATTTCATGGATTACATGACTTAAAACTGAGCATATCATACTGTACATGCATATCTGATGCTTGGGTAGCTGATTTATGAATGTAGGACTGAGTGTTACGATAAACTGAGTTTCTCAAACTGAGAATGCATATCTGATGCATAACTAATAAGCTGAATCTATGCATATCTGATGAATGATTATATGACTAACATGATACGTGAATGCATGACTAAAAGTACTGGTAAGCTGATCACACATATCTGGTGTGGGAATACCTAACTGAACTGACTTATGAATATGCGACTGAACATACAATGGTAAAGGCATTAAGATTGAACTGAAACATAAGAACATGACTAATTCTTCTACGTGACATATGGACTGAACATCATGAACTGAACTGAACCTCTGAATACTCGACTTACAATTGAGGTCTAACTTGAGGGTCAACTTATGAGTACCCTCTATTCTAGATTGAATTCGTTATGCAAGGAGAAACTAAAAGATCTAAGACATGACAGTGTTAAGAGAAGGTGGGGTATCTCCCCCTTGGGATGCTATGTCCCTCTAAGAACGCTTACCTTATGGAGATACTGGGTGATGCACAAGGCATCTACAAACTAGATTATAACTAAACTTTGGGGGTCTGAAACTAATGCATGAGATGGACTGAACTTGCAACTACTAGGAGGTTCTACCTTGAAATAGTTACATTCTTTGAGATTTTGGATAGCATAAATAGATGCAAGGATAAGAAAACAAGCTATACAAATCTGACTGCTCACTGGCACAACATGAATACTGAAAGAAGGGAAACTATTCCTAAAACATCTCATAGCCGCCTGCACATAGATGTGGTGCACAACACACACATGTACAAGACTCTACTAGATGCGGCATTCAGACTTCCTAGGACTCTATTGAACCTTAGGCATTGATACCAAGTTTGTAACACCCCAATTTTCTGAATTGGAATGCAACACGGTGCTCATGACCTCGAAGGACCACAAGCTAACCCATGACTGATATCTGTACCTGTATACTACATAATATATCATAAAACACGAAAATATGAACATGAAAGGCCATAATATTCAAAATAAATAAACTTCTGATAACAAAATATCTAAAAAGGTATAACAGTACCAAAATAAGTCATAAATACTGAAAATAATAAGATCAGAATATTTAATCTGACATCTATTCTGAAAGCCTCTAAACTGAATGAGGAGTTGAAGGAACATGTCACCAACTAACTCCATCAAGCAACTGAATAGTGAATGTAGCAATAATCATATCATCCTCAGATGAGAAGGACTCACTACAAACTCTGAACGCTGGAATGCTACTGTTGATCTGGAGCTCGTGCCTTTGAACCTATAGTGTAACATAAGAGAAAGCACCATAGTGAAAATGCATCAGTATGTCTGAATGTACTGAGTATACGAGTGAGGAAGGATAAATACGAAGGATTATATGCATGAACAATGCTAACTAACATGAACGTGAGAATACATACATGCATAAACAAATATAACTGAACTCGTGTTGATACTGACTACTGAGTTTGAATGTTGACAACATGACTTTACTGTTACGGAGGTACTTAATTGATTATTGACTATTTCTGATAGTTCAAATTATGAAAAACTGGTTTGAATAACTGTGTCTAACAGTCCTGAAATTGAATACTGATAACGTAATCTATGACAACTGATATAGCTATAATGATCGAAATAATTGATATAACCTATACTGAGAGACTGTATCTGATAGTCTAAGTTTTGATGGAACTATCTGAGTTCCATTTTACTTGGAGTAACTAAATCTGAGATCAGTCCTATCTAGCGGGTGATCATGAGTATAGTGAAAATAAGGATAATTTGACTTAGTTTGAGATCAGTCCTATCTAGCGGGTGATCTTTAAATTAGATAATTCTGATACTAATTAATAATAGTTGAGATCAGTCCTAGCTAATGGGTGATCTTGAAGTCTATTTATAATGATAAGCATTAGCTGTATCTAACAGTACTGAATCTGTACTACTAAGCTGAGTTGACTGTGTCTGAATTCCCTGATTCTATAACTGAAATTGTGGGATGTGTTCATCTAACTGACATGCCCCAAGCTAAGCTGATTATGGTCCAATCTTTTCCCTGACTGAAAGGGTGTCAGTACCGCGCCACCAGTAAAGACATCTGCTATGGATTCAGTCCTTATCTAGCGGGTGACTCCTGTGATCAATCCGATATATATAAATGTGCTAACGCGTAACCCCTGAGTATATCAGTACTATCTAACGGGTGACATCTCGTACCTACGCTGGAAATGTAGTTCTGGAACTTAGGGATTTCTTCTAGGTTCGCTCATTGCTGAATCCTACTCCTATCTGAAAGACAATGAATTGAATAACTGGGATGAACTAAATAACTTAACTGAACTGATTTGCTAAAGTGATACTAATTAACTGAACTGATACTAGTGGTATTGTTTAGCGAAGCTGAACCTGAGTTTACTGGATTTCGATGACGGACGGAATATAATGAGTTTTGAGGGCTGATTAAAAGTACTGAAGTTACTAAGATTTACTGTGATTACAAGGTTACTGAGCACTGAGATTACTGAGAATACTGAACTACTGAGATTACTGAGTTTTCCTGAGTCACATGACTGACTGATTTTTATAGATTATGGCTTGACTGACAATATCGTGAAAACATGACATGGATATAGGTACACAACTATATTTTTCGGGTATAAGTACCTCCAGGACTCGATGGAAGGAAACTGACACACATGACTTACTTGATCATAGGAGTAGAGTCCATAATCCACAATATCATAAATAAGGGATTTCATACTAAGCATGGTTCTCAACAATCTATTTCATGGAAGGAAATTTCATACAACATATATATACTTGCATAGCTTTCAATATCGTGCTCATTACATATTACAACCACAATCCATAATATCATAACTTGGGGAATTTTATGAAGTACATGGGTATTCTACATCTTGTACATGAGTGGGTTTTGCAAATAAGCATAGCATAATTCCATAAGACTAGTTCATGAGTAATTCGTGTTCACAAGATACATTATCAACATGGATGACATTGAATCATAGAGGCCTATCATGAATCCTTCACTTAGTCACAATTTAGCTATAATGCATGATTTCTAGTCTCTTGGGTATTTTATCAAACACCCTACATGCACAACTTAGGTATAGGTGTAAATAATACAATTACTCATCATAAATAATCAAACTTATATGTTTTCAACTCATATGATGTCATAGATTCATAATAACACATAGAGATTCTATCTTGGCATCATTTAACACATAAACATGATCAACAATCCATTTATAACATGAAAACCATAATATATAATTTTATAAAAGGGTTCTTGAACTTCATGGACGAAAGGGGTCCTTGAATGAACACACGCATACCTTAGAAATGAAACCTTGATGATTTGCTGTAGAGTTATTGGATTGGGAAACTTAATTCTTGATTATCTTGTAAAAAGGCTTGAATCTTGCTTTTGAGAGATGAGCTTGATAGAAACCCTAATCTTGTGGTTGAGAGTGTAAGAGAGGGTTTTTAAGATGCTTAAGTGAAGAAAAATGGGAAAAATTATGCCTTTTTAGGGTTATAAGTCGTGGAAGGTGAAGAAAAATACCAAAATACCCTTGTGAAATAATTTCCCAGTTGCTGAAAATCATAGCTGACGACCAAGGCTGATAAGCTGTTAAATTTGTGATAAGTCATCAAAAATGTCGTCAGATTTGTGATAAGTTATCACAAATGTCGTCACTTGGGAGCTGGTTTCTGCCTAAGGCTGACGACCTTCATGATAGGGCATCAAAAATGTGATAAGCTATTACAAATGTCTCACTTAGAAGCTAGTTTCTGCGTAAGGCTGACGACCTTCGTGACAGGGCATCACAAATGTGATAGACTATCACGAATGTCGTCACACTATTTCCAGCCTGATATGCGGGAGTAAAATAGGCTAACTCTTTGCTCCGATATTGGATTTAGGAGAAATTTGTATCGTTGGAAAACTAATTCAAAGAGATTTCATTTGGTATATAGTAAAACACCCAGTTCGTCATATACAATGAGTTATGGTCGATAGAAGTTGACCCAAGTTTTGACGCTCACTAAAACTTGAACGATAGGCAAGCTTTCAACTTGTACTTGAGTTAGGGGACATCTATGATCTAAATTCATGCTCAAATAGATTTTTACACTACATAATTTATGAACACACTAAATTTATATAGGATTTGAGGCTTTTGAAACGCCCACACATAGGAATGACGAATTTTCATTCTAGTCCAATATGTGGGGTATTACAAAATTCTATTAATAAATAAGCTTAAGATGTTTTTAGGGACTGAATCCCATATCTGGGTAGATTAAAATTATGGGAAAAGACAGTTTTAACCCTGGATGAAACTTTGAATTTCTTTTAAAAACTTTTGAAACACACCCTCGGTACGATGCAGTGTTATCGGCCGTGTCACTGAAAATTGACAACCGCGAAATTGGACGATGGTGCGAAGCAGTGAGATCGTGGTCCGTCACTGGAATTGAAAAATTGGGACCTGCAAATTCTCCGCGATGCAGTGAAATTGCAGAGTCGTACTAGAAACTGACAAACATCATTTTGGCCACCTTTACGATGTGCCAATACTATAGAGACTCATTGGAAATTGAAAATTGTGATTTTACGCTTCTCCACGATGCGCTACAGGCCCAAAATACGATGTTTTATGACTGAAACTTAAAATCACTATAACTTCTTACACGGTTATCAGATTAAGGCGAATCTTATATCGTTGGAAAGCTAATTGAATTTCCTACACAATGGCAAGCTCTAAACTAAAAAATAATAGGTATTTTGAAAATTTTTATATATGAATTGTCATGTATTAGGACTTAAATTATGCTAGGGAAATATGGGGTATTACAATATCTCCCCTTTGGGATCATTCATCCTCGAATGAGACTGATTAAGCTGAGGAAACTGATGGACTGAGGTTACACACTAAACATGTATATTGATACATGGAATGCATGAATGAACTGATTTGTAAATTCACGACTGACAGGAACATAATGTGAAACTAAAACTGAGCATGATAGAGAATCTCATGTACCTTCAACTGCCTGGAAGCATAGGGAATTACCTTCCGATGCTGCATCAAGACGCAACTAAGACCTACCCAGGATGCATCACAATAAACCATAAACCCCTTACATCCTTTCAGCAATGCTAAGATCGAAGCTAAAGTTAACTTGTCCTTAAAATTCTCGAAACTACCCTCACAAGCATTCGACCAAGAGAACTTTACCTTTTTTGAGTCAACTCAAATGAGCAGCTATCATTGAAAAGCTTTCCATAAACCGCCTATAAAACCCAGTCAAACCCAAGAAGCTCCGAATATCAATTGGATTCATGGGTCTAGGCCACCTTTTAACCACAACCACCTTTTGAGGATCCACCATAATCCCCTCACTAGAAATAATATGCCAAGAAAATTCATAGCATTCAGCTAAAAATCACATTTAGAGAACTTGGCATACAACTGTTGTTCCTTCAAGGTTTGTAATACCACATAGAGATGATTAGAATAATCCACCTCACTTTTTGAACAAACTAGAATGTTATCTATAAACATAATGACAAAAAAATCCCAGAACTGCCTGAACACCTTGTTCATCAAATCCATAAATGTTGTAGGGGCATTTATTAAACTGAACGACATCACTGAGAATTCAAAGTGTCCATACCGAGTGCGAAAAGCCATCTTAGGGATATCCACCTCCCTTATCTTAAGCTAATGGTACCCAGACCAAACATCTATCTTAGAAAAGACCTTGGCACCTTACAACTGATCAAACAAATAATCTGTCCTTAGAAGAGGATATTTGTTCTTAACCGTTAGCCTATTCAACTGTCGATTGTCAATGTACATCTGAAGGGAACCATCATTCTTGTACACAAACAACATCAGGACACCCCACAAAGATACACTAGGGTTAATAAACCCCTTATCTAGAAGATCCTTAAGTTTCTCCTTAAGTTTTCTCAACTCAGCTGAAGCCATTTTATAAGGAGGAATAAATATTGGACAAGTATCCGAAAGCAAATTAATACCAAACCCTATTTTCCTATCTAGAAAAACACCAGGAGGATCATCCGAAAAGACCTCTGGTAACTCATTAACCACTAAAACAGACTGTAAAGAAGGACCTTCTAAGTTAGAATCTTTAACCTAGACCAAGTGATAAAGACATCCTTTAGATATTAACCTTTGAGCTTTAAGATAAGAAATAAACCCCCCTAGGAACTAGAGAACTACCCTCCCACTCTATAATCGATTCACCAGGAAGCTTAAAGACAACCTTACGGGTCCAACAATCCAGGGACGTGTAACAAGAGTATAACCAATCCTTCCCTAGATTGAATCAAAGTCTACCATATCCAGTTCAAACAAATCCACCAAAGTTTTCCTACCACCAACAGATACCACACACCCTCTATAAACTCTCTTAGTAATAACTGAGTAACCTACCGGGGTAAAAATAGAAAAAGGATTTGAAATAATTATTGGATAAAAACCAATACATACGGACACAAATAATGTCATATAAGAAGGAGTGGACCTTGGATCAAGCAGACAATACATGTTACAGGAGAAAAGTTATAACATGCCAGTAACAACATTAGGAGATGCCTTAGATTTCTGCTAAGGCATAAGAGCGTAAAACCTATTCTGGCTAACACTAGAACCAGGAGTAGTAACCGACATAGAAGCAGCACCACTAGGTGCAGGAGCAGAAGATAAAGCAACTGAAACCTTATTTGCTGTTGTAGTAACCTTATTAACCGAGCAATTCCTAATGAGATTTGTTAGCCATACTTGAAACACCTTTTGTTTCCTTCATCAAAATAACCTCGATGAGGACAACCAAAAAATTGATAAGGAGGTCATGAAGAAACCAACTATTCCCCACTCATCTGATATTAGGCACCTTGTGCCTAGAAGTTATCACCAGCTTGTTGATGCCTATCACCCAATTATTTTGGCTAAGAAGCACTAGCAGTAAAGAAGGAACCAAAACTCCCCCACTTTGTTTCATCCATTTACCATCATCTCGACCACCTTGCGATTGAGCAACTTCCTTGTCAGAAAACCTTCTCCTCTTACCCTACCTATCTTTGAACTCTTTCTATTTTCTCTTCTCATTCTCCACCTGTTGCATGTGGACAATCAACTTAGAAATATCAATATCCTTGATCAGTAAACCAGTCTTGCTTTCTAATATTGAATCTAGAGATAGCTTAACAGAAAAATTTTCTCATTCTTTCTCTCATGTTAGCCATAAAATCAAGAGTATATACCTTGAGAGTTGAAGGAACTTTAAGGCGTATTCCTTAACAAACATTATCCCTTACTTATGATTCATAAACTCCTCCATTTTGGCTTCTATCAATTTTTGAGGAAAGAAACGATCCAAAAAAGTACCAAAAAAGGCATCCCATAATGATGACTAATCCACATCACCTCTATCCCAATCCCACTCCTCGTACCATTGGTACGCAATATCTTTGAGATGATAAGCTGAAAAGCTTATACCTTCCACATTAGTAACCTACACTACCCTAAATATCTTCTCCATTTCATCTAATAAAGACTGAGGATCCTTCTCCACCTTTACACCAGTCAAAGTAAGAGGATTCAGCTTTATAAACTGGCCAACCTTTGTGGCCTTAGTAGACAATCCACCTGACGTATGTCACTCATCTTGAGCAGTAACCAACTGAGCAATGACATGAATAGATTGACAAAATTCTACATTAGTCACCTTACCCTGAGGAGGACTAGTATTAATCAGAGGATTTCTAGAATAATCAGGGAAAATACCTAGATCAAAGGTGAACTCCAAATGTAGGACACATCTCATCAATATTGTCCCCCGATGGGACTGAAGCACTTTCTTATGTTCCAGATCTACGAGGCATGATCTAAAATACGAACAAATAAGGATTACAGGTGATTCCAAGACTTAGAATCCAAGCTTGAAAATAAAATACTAAGAAAGTGAAATATTTCTAAATGCCCTGTAGAATCTCCTTTATGAGTGTGGCACACTACACACCCCTAAAAGAGACTCTACTAGACATGAATTTATGGACTTCTAATTGACCATAAACCTAATGCTCTGATACCCACTTGACACAACCCAACTCGGGTTCTTGTCGTAATGGGTGTCCCAAGTCCGTCCGAGATCAAATACCACCCCTGTTACCCAACCCAATCTCCAGCAACCTGCCTTGAGTTGGCTGAATTTCAAATATATAACAAGATAGTATAGTTGGATAGGTGCTGACTTTGGGATAAGTCTATTCCTAGGCCGACCAGACCAAGCCACCCCTTCTACCAAATTATGCCAACCAAACCAACCGAGCCAAACCAATACCATTTCAAGGGCCATAAACTAAGCCATAACCAAATAGGTTCCAAGGCATAATATAATTAATCCCAAAATGAAAGAGGATGGAATAACCAATGATATCACCAACTGATATCAGCCTAATACTAATACCAATGCTAAGGTTAACACCAATACCGATCCTGCCCATTCCAGCCCAAAGTAGTATTATAAATCCTCTAACTAAAAGAGTAATAAAATTTTGTTGGGACATGCCCCCACCCATAGCCAAAACCAAAATCTATAAGAAGTCCAAAGTATGAAATAACATCCATGAAATAAAGCCTTCCAAAAAGATAGAAGATCACCACTTCAATCCAAAGCTGACCTTCGAGTGTCTGAATGCTAGGAAGAAGGAGTAGAATTTTCAGTTCGTGCATCGCGTGTGGATACAGCCACCCAAAGATAGGTTGGCGGGCAACGCTAGCATGAAATCAGTATATGGATAAAATAATGCCATTTATAAAATCAATTAAAACAATCCATATGCATACAAACCATACACACACATATATATACACATATATATAACACTGGGAAAGGGAACTGGTTTTAGCATGCCATTAAAATCTTTACCTGGGTTGTGTAGCTTTGCCATCCTAAAATCACCCAAGGGCTATATGGGTTCAGCTCACCCTAATAAAAGGGACCTAGTGTATAAAGCCGCATGAACAGAGAAATAAACCTGGGATGACTAGTACATCCCCCAAAATTTGAAGTGTGACATCATGAACATGATCACTAGGACCAAACCTCACATCGGCAAATATGAGTTTCCAGTTTATATCCCCTCGGTACCTCCACCTTTCACGACTTTGCTACACCCCCCATTAAGCCCAATTAAAACCATTACCAAATAACCAAACCATTATCCATTTATTATTAACCAAAGACATTAGTAGTGGTATTGTCATACCGACTATAACTTGCAAGTATTATCCTTAGCCAAACCTTTTTGAGATCAAAGGATCCCCATGTACCCATCGCTCATATTATCCAATTAACTCGGGGCATTCCAATGTAACCCACAAGTATGTTTATTAAGACAAACCATTCCAAAACCATTTAAGCCATTCATATCATTTAGGGTTCCATTACCAAGTTTAAACCATGCATAAGTTCCATTGAAAATCCAATATTATAGTGAAATGATTGTTACAGGTATTTTATCAAAAACATTGGTTAAATAGTATTTTCAAAACCAATTCCAATTATCAATAACCATTCCCATGGAATATAATTATCTAAAACCACCATTAAAGCATATAAAGATATAATTAAAGCATAGGGAAACCATAACCAAGTATTTATAAATAAAACCCCCAAATCATATTTGAAAACCCAAACCATACAACATTCAAACCATGCAAACATTGTATAAAACCATGCCTTTAGATAGAAATTACAATGAGGGAAGAGAACATGCCTTAAACCAAGATGATGGAGAGAAATCACCAAGACAAACCCTAAACCAATCCCTAAGATGAAACCCTAGCTTCCTTTTCCCAAGAACTCTAAAGAGGATTTAAGAGTATTTTCTAAGTGTTTAAGAATAAAATAATAGGGCAAATATCCTCCCAATAAGAATATAATTCATGGGGCCTTATTAGAATAAGTGGGGAAATGTCTAGATTGCCCTCACTTAAAATGTATTAAATTCCCGTCATAGGGTATGATTGACCCTTACAAGTTGTACCCAACCTATACGTGTGGTACCTGTCTCTCATACCCTAGGTCTTCCTCCTTAGACCCAACTGTGTCTAAGGTACGGCATACCCAAACCCAAGTCATATTCAAGTGTACGATTAATACCCATAAACCTTACCCCTGGTAGAATAAAATCCTAAGAGGATTAGACACTATCCCTCATACAAATCCATGGTACGACTTATACCCTAGCTTACAACTAATGTGAGCTATTCATACTTAGATCCAACCTAAATCACTAAGTCTAAGGTAAAGTAAATGAAACAAATGACACGTATCCACCAATATGACTCATAACACCAAATCGTACCCATTCTAGTAACCAAGTTCCATCCCACCATCCAACACTAATCACCATATGACTAGACCATACCAATCGTACCCAGTGTATGACTCATACCATTACTAAAATCCAGAAATCTAGGAAATTTTCTAAGGGTCAAAACCCAGGGTCTTATAATTGAGGAGGAAATAGTGTTGGTGTTCTCTTGCGCTTAAGATGGAGAATTTTATACTAAGATGGTATCAAATGCCCAGGCAATATTCTCAGAGCTAGTAAAAAATGAGGAGTCACTATAAGAAGGTATTCGAGTGGTAAAGATTATCAAAACCCCAACATCACTTGGGTGTTCTATATTTACTGAGAAGAAAAGAGAAGATATGATTGTAGCCTCTACTGATGCTATTTCTAAATTGAAAAAGAAATTCAAGCCCAGGAACATTCTTTCTCTTCTACCTCCCCCAAGTTTTTAATCCATTTTCTACACCCAACCTCAATACCAAGCTCCACACCCAAATATCCAACCCCAATACCAAGTTATACAGTCAAATATCCTACCCTAATACCGAGCTCCATAACCAAATATTTTACCCCAATATCATGTTCTATAACTAAATTATCAGCCTCATGTCCTAGCTACCCTTCCAAACCACAAAATAAGTGTCCAAGCACCTCCAAGCTATTATCAAGTACCTTCTTCTACTAATTAGAGTGATAACAACCTCCATGTTCAAAAACTCAAAAATAAACCTTCTTGAAACTTTATGCCATTAGCTAAAAATCATACCCAACTCTTCAAAAGATTAAGGGCAGTAGGTTATCTATAGCCTATCCATCCAAAACCTACCAATCTAATTCCTAATTTTATTGTGCCAATCAAAATTGTGCCTATAATTTAGTAGTAGTAGGGAACAGTATCGAAGATTGCATTAACCTAAAACATAAGATCCAAGACTTGATTGATCAAAGGGTTATTACTATTCAATCTCTGAAGGCCAAATGTTAAAAGTAATTAACTGCCTAATCATGGAGAAACTGTGGTCAACATGATCAAAATAAAGGATGAATAAATAGCTAGCAAGAGTATTCCTAAGGTTGATTTAGAAAAGCCTAAAAAGACAAAGGAAGTAGAGAAGATAGAGAGAGTCATGGCTACTTTAAGTGTTAATGAAAGGCCTTTATTTATAGTGATAACAACCCTAACTTAGGAATATGCTCCACCACCGCCTAGAAAGGAATTTATTTTAGAGACTATTAAGGCACATGGGATAACACGGTCTGGACGATGCTATAATCCCAGTGATTTTATCAATAAAAAAGATTCACATAATGGGCCAATCACTAACGTGGAGGCCAAAGAATTTTGGTGACATATGCATCCAAAGGAATATACAATTTCAAGCTTTTGGAAAAAACTCCAGCCCATATTTCTATTTGGGCATTGTTAATTAGTTTGCAATACCACTAACAAGCTTTATTGATTGATCTAGATAAAGAATATGTTCTGAGGGAATATTGTAGGAAGTCATCACATATCATTTAGTGAGTAAGAGTTGCCTTTTGAAGGTTTAATGCATAAAAAAACCTTGCACATTAAGGTCAATTATCATTAATATATGATTAATCGGGTAATAATAGACGACATATCCAGATTGAATATTTTTCCTCTTTCCATATTAGTTTAACTGGGCTAAGACTTGGGAAAGGTTCGATAAAGACATATTAATGTGTGAGCTTTTAATGGAGGGCAAAGAGATACTGTAGGTGAAGTTAAATTGTACATCCAGATGGGACCTGCTGAACTCAAGACTAAATTTCATACTATGGTTATCCATCCTAGTTACAACCTACTTCTCGAGAGGTCGTGGATTCATGGAGAAAAAGCAATTTCGTTGCCTCTTTATGAATTGGCAAAATTCATTGGGTAAGACTTTAAGGTAGTCATTTAAGGAGAAGGAAGCCATTTAAATCATCCAAATATTTAAATACCTGTGGTTAGATATATTCCAATGGGTAGAATTGTGAATGTCATGGTGAAAGATCCAACTAACCAAACGCTAATACCCTCTATTTATAAGAATGATTATGACTGTGATGTTAAGAAATGGGTTTGAGCCTGGACGAGGCTTAAGAAAGAATTTGGAATGAATTATTGATCCAATTAGGGTCCCAAAAAAGAATTTAGGGATGGTTTAGGGTACAACCTAACAACGGAAGATAAGAATGCAGAAGAGTCAAAGATGGGTCTACCCAAACCATTGCCACTCTTATACCTGTCGCTTCCTATGTGGGAGGTACTGACAAATGATGGTTTGGGGGATAGGATAGGAAATCTATTTGAACAATGCAATTCTATACCAGAAGATTTCCCAGAGGTTGGTTGAGTAAATAAGATCGTGTCTAGAGAGACTTTACAAAATTAGATCTCCACTCCCCCCATGACTCATTGCCTGTTGTGGTAGATGAAAGGCTATTACTACTAGTTTTAAAAATAGATGATGATTCGGAGGAGGTCCCATGATCCACCTTTTTATTTCTCAAATTTCTTTCTCATGTTTTATCATTTTTAAAAAGGCATGGGCCCATATTTGTGCGGTCATGAGCCATAGCGTGTAAATATTTCTCAAATTTCAATGAAAAAAGCCTCCCTTTATCTAAGAAGTTATTTTGATGTGTGATTTTATTTATTTTACTATTTTTGTAAATTATCTTGTTATCATCTAACTTGATTTTTTTTTGTCTATTTTAGTAATAATAATTTAAAATGTACCAATGCAATGTCATGTTAAGAGCTAAATGAATAAATGAGGTGAATAATGATGAATGTAAGGAATATGATAAAGAGCATTTAATGGAAAATATGAAAGAATTTGAAAATTAAGAAAAGCCCAACCTAAAGAAAACTGAGTTAGTCAACCTCAGATACCATGATGAATTCAAGGAGACAAGGGTTTCACCTAACAAAATCATAGAAAAGAGACCTCATCCACTTGATGTAGGAATAAATTGATATATTTTCTTGGTTATATGATGATATGTTGGGTTTACGCACCAACATTATGTCTCATAAGTTACCAATTAATCCTGAGTTTGATTCGGTAAAGTAAAAAATGCAGAAATTCAAGCCAGACTTAGTTTTGAAGATTATGAAAGAAGTGACGAAGCAAATTCAATCGAAGGTTGTGGAGGTCACAAAATATCCAACATGGAAATATTGTTCCAGTACTAAAAAAGGACTTCAAGATCAGAATCTTGTCTTGTCTACAGAGATTTAAATAGAGCCAGTCCTAAGGATAATTTTCTGCTACCTAACATCCACATCCTCATCGATAACTGTACGAAGTATAAAATACATTCTTTCGTGGATTGTTTCACTAGGTATCATCATATATTAATGGATGAGGAAGACACAAAAAAAATGGCTTTTATTATACCCTGGGGTGTTTATCACTATAGGGTAATGTCATTTGGTCTCAAGAATGCTGGTGTGACATACAAGAGGGTTATAACAATAATTTTTCATGATATAATTCATAAAGAAATTGAGGTGTACGTGGTTGATGTAATCATTAAATCTAGCAAGATCTCAAATCATCTGACATACCTGGAAAAGTTCTTCAACCGACTGAGAAAGTATAACTTAAATTTGAACCCTGCTAAGTGTTCTTTCGGTGTGCCAGCTGAAAAATTACAAGATTTTATAGCTAGTATAAGGGGCATCGAGCTTTACCCATCTAAGATTATGACTCAGTATTTACTATCGACAAGGACTAAGAAAGAAGTTATGAGTTTCCTGGGTCATTTGAATTACATTAGCAGGTTTATTGCCCAATCGACAATTATATGTGAGCCAATTCTAAAGATGTTGAAGAAAGATGCAATGAATGAGTGGACAGAGGAATGTCAGAAGGCTTTTGACAGAATCAAGGATTATCTGTCTACTCCGCTTGTCTTGGTTCCAAAAAAGGAAGGAAGTTCGTAGTTGATTTACCCATCAGTCTCAAAAAATAATTTTGTATATATTGCCACTGCCCAAGACTATCCCTAGTCAAAACACGGTGCTTAGATTCACAAGAGACCCCAATCTAACCTATGTCATGACATATGCTATGAATATTGAAGGAAACTAAAAAATACTAAGCAGGAGATAACTGAAATAAACTTATAATGAATAACAATCAAGTCAATACTAGTACTATTTGAAATACTCTATAAAGCTGGAACCTATCATTTGTTTGACTGTTTGAAAGCCTCTAAATCATGATGAGATATTGGGATAGGTTACCAACTAAATCTGACTAGATAAAATAAATGAAAATACTAAAAATAAAAAATAATAACTATTCCTCGACTGATGAAGACTTACCAAGGCTATAAATGGTCAGAACAACAACGTGCTAAGTGCGATCTAAGTACTGAGCATCCAAACCTATATTACGAGATAATATAGTGCAAAGAAGTATATGATAAGTACTTGGAATGTACTATGTATGCAATATGGGAAGCTAAATGATATATATAAACTGAATATGAGTACATGCATATGTAAGTTGAATGCAAGACCAAGTATAAACATGTACTGGATAAACTGAATGACTGAATACTAAATATTTGGTTGAGCAAACCTAGACTAAAGATAAACTAAAACTGAACTATGGACTGTGGGAGCTAACAATGACTGACATACCCTAACTGTAATTCAGGGTCCAACCTGTAACCCCAGTTAGAAGGGTGTTACCTTGCCAAGGGTACTAATATGGGCTGATGTGGATCCATTAAACAGATGTCCCAAAGTACTAGGGTTTCATGACTCCACTGATGGGGTACTCCATATAACCTATGGTGGCACCATAGTTTTGGAAATTAGGGACAGGTACTAACGGTCTCATGCCTAACTGATGGGGGAGACGTCATCCCTATGTTCACTCGGTGCTAAGTATTATTCTCAACTAATTGACACTGAAGTATAACTTAAACATGAACTGATATGCTTAAGTCATAGCGTTCTTAAAGTAACAATGTATGCATATTATGAAGTAACCGTTAACATATAAACTGATGTATGTTTAAACTCCTAGGTATCGGGTGTTTATAACCTACCGTCCTGTCTAATGAAATTGGACATGATAATAATTTTATAGCATGATAATGAAATTTCATAATTTAAGGCCAACAACCTAACCACGTGTCATGATAGGGAAAAATTATGATTTTGAAATGGGGGATAACTAATCAAGGAAAACACATATTCATGGTTTTGTTAAAGACATAAATAATGAGAGTAGAGAATCTTATATTTGACCTAGAACCTAATTCAAGAAAAAGGAATTTGTCTTGGAAATTTCATGAGTTCTTAGGACTCAATGGGTAAAAGGGACCTATTGATGAAATCCCACATACCTAAAGTGAATTCCTTAGGGAATTGCTTGGAGCTTGTGCTTGAACTTGGAGAACCCTAGTCTGCTTTGGAGAAGAAGAGAATCGCTTTTATTTTGCTAAGTGTAAAGATTTTGTAGTTTATGAAGTGTTAGGGAAATTTAATCCCTTAATAACTGATATTGGAGTGCCCAAACAACGTGGGTATGGGGTTAAAAGTATAGAAAAGTACCAAAAATCCCCTTTTAATATCGTGAAAGATTTTTGGTTCCAGTCGTCATGAATCACCTAATGACTTATTACGACTAGTAATGAGTCGTGGTATCAGTCGTGACCTAAGATTTTGAAGTCTGGGCCCTTTCTATTGTGATCATAAATCCACCTCCTAATGACTTGTTAGGTCTGATCATGAGTCGTTAGGAGTAGTTGTAGTTTGAGACTCTATTTCTGTATTCCTCACTGGTGTGGCAAAGTTTCCACACGATGACTCATTATATTTGATAATGAGTCGTGTACTGTACTTGTTATTATTGAGCTAAATTCTTGGGTCACTCACTGGCATGGTAATGATTATAGATTATGACTTGTTATGTCTGGTAATGATTCATTACCTAAATTGTTACCACTGGCAACTTGACAGCTCTTTTGAACAAAATACCATAACTTTTGGCACGACAACGGATTAAAGCAAGACTTCTGGTATTGGAAAACTAATTTAATGGATTATCCCTTGATGGGTATAGAGGTTGAAAACTAAGGGTATTATAGTATCTCTCCCTTGGGATCATTCACCCTTGAATAAAACTGATTAAGGTGAGAGGCTAGGGAAAAGTTGGGATCTTGCACTGAACACTTAAGAACTGAATCATGAACCGATATATGAACTTATGACTGATGCATGAACTGAACTGAACCCATGAATACCTTCTATAACATAAGGATGTCTAGATCAATAAGATAGAAATAAAAGAATTAATTAATTTAGGGTAACTGTTACCCCAAGTTGGAATTGAATTCAAAGAGAAAAGGTGGGGGTACTTGGTCATCATGTCTGCTTCTTCTTCCCCAGTAGCTCCCCCAACTAACTGATTTCTCCACAGAACCTTTAATTAAGAGGCCTCATTATTCCTCAGCCTATAATTCTAACAATCAAGGATCTCAATTGGGACCTCTTTATAAGAGAGTCTACCTTCCACGCCAATCCTATCTCTACGGACTACTTAAGCTAGATCACCAATGCATTTTTTTAACAAGCACACATGGAACACTGGGTGCACTGATGCTAATTGTACTGGAAATTCCAACTCATAGGCTGCTATTCTATACCTACTCAATATCTTATAAGGACTAACATAACGGGGACTAAGCTTTCTTTTCTTACTAAACCTCTTCACCCCTTTCATGGGTGAAGTTTTCAAGTAAACAACACTAACATCAAACTTAAGATCCCTTCTCCTTACGTCTGCATAGGATTTCTGATGACTTTAATCCATTTTCAGCCTTTCTCTAATAATATGAACTTTATCTATTGGCTCATGTACTAAATCTAGCCCTATCAACGCAACTTTGCCAATCTCAAAACAATCGATAGGAGATCTATACCTCCTAGTATAAAGTGCTTCAAATGGACCCATCTGAATACTGCAGTGGTAGTTATTGTTGTAGAAAAACTAAATTAAAGGCAAATGATCATCCCAACTACCCTTGAAATTGATTAGATAGTCTCTCAACATGTCCTCTAAATTTTGAATGGTCCTCTTTTTTACAATCTATCAGAGGGTGAAAGGCTATCTTGGGATGAACTTGGGTACCAAGAACCTTCTAAAAATTCTTCCAAAAATGAGAAGTAAACTGGGTACCTCTATCTGAAATAATGATAAAGGGAATCCATGCAATTTCACCCACTCCCTAAGATAGATCCTAGTATAATCTTCGACTGAGTCTAAAGTATTAACTGGAAAATGATAACGCTTAACTTACACCATTATTTTGGTGCAAGGCAATCATTTTTAATATAACAACCCAACTTAGGTAGGGGTCAAGTCCATGAGGAGTGTAATTTAGCTTTTGAGACCTATGTATGTTGAAAGTCACTAGGTATTGACCCACAATGTAGACTTATAGAAAAACATAAATTAAAGTGGGGGTGTAATTTAAAGCGTTGTTTAAACAAAATTAACTTGACACATTATTCGAGAGCAATAGTTGTAGATTAAAATCAATTAATAGAAGAGTCTTGGGGTTACACTTATCCTAGGAGTCATTCATGTATGGGTGATTGGGAGTTAGTCCAATCCTTAGTCAAAGGTTTGGGTAGGTTAGATTTTGAAATCTTAATGTGAGACTTTCAACAACGCAAAAAATTGCACTCATGGATTCTTTTGAATACCTCATGAGTATGCCAATTTTACCAATCCACACCTCAACTAAACATCCCTATTTCCAGTATGATGCTAATCAATCTAGATACATCACAAAACATCCTTATCTATAACATAATGCTAAGGACATAACTTGTATCAAATAAGTATTCACTACTACTTATCACCCACATCTTCAAGGATGATCTGGGATCCAAATCAATAGGGGTTTTCACCCACAATTATCAATTAAAACAAACCCTACATCAATAACTAATATTTAGACTAACAATCAACGCCCATACAGTTTACACCCTATTCAAGAATAACCCCAAGATAAGTATTTATCTACTTATGAAATTAAAGAAAAGAGATATACCCAATTTGACACTCAATGCCTCCATTAAAGATGCAAATCAAGAATAATCCCAACTTCAATTCTCCAAATACAACTAAAAATGTCTTGGAAATTTTATAACAATTGTTCTCTACCAAAATTAGAGTGATTTTCTTTCTATATCAAATAAAAATTAGTTGGAAGAAGCCCTGTTGTGCAAAAGTTTTGAGCTTTTTACGATTTAGGGGTTTAGCTGTGCAAATTGACTATTCTGCCCTTACATGATTTTTTACCCACTATGATCGTGCTTGTCTGATTGTGATCGCAACTCCCTCAATAGCGGGTATTTTCTTCACGATCTCTAGGATTTGACCTAACTTTGACTGTGCATGATCTCGACCCTTGAACTGCGATTGCGGTAACTAGGGCTGCCTTATTCCCAGCTCTTACTCCTTTTTGCCAATTTTCCAATCCTTTCAGCTTGACTTCCACTCGCTTTAATCGTAAGCCCTTCAAGATTACATAAGTTGGAAATGAATGCATTTAAAGAGAGAATTAGACTCAAATACATAATTTCATCATAGCATTGTGCACAAATTTGGATGTCAATGAGTGGTAAATTCGCCACTCATCAACACCCCTCACTTAAAGATTTGCTTGTCCTCAAGAAACACTTCTTCTCTTTCAATGATATTACTTAATTATAATCCCATTCATTCGACTTAGTGATCATAATGATTCCAAACTCGATTAGTGCCACCAACTATTCCTTGAGCATGCAGAACGCTATCCACACACTTCCTCTTAAAAATCAAACACACTTTCAAGGATACAAAAGAGTTTTTAATAATAATCAAGAAACAACCACTAACTCTATAGGAGTGACTCTCTATCAATAGTAAATCAACTATCCCCTTTTGCCTAATTTTTGAAAGATGACCACTTCACCCACCTCAACTAGTCCACATGCCTCCTCACGACAGGAAGTCCCACTCACAAAAATATCTATTGTTAAAGAAGGGACTAAAATAAAAGCACTCTCTCATAAAGAACCTCTTAATGCATACACGTTTCATGCCATATACTTGCCATTATTTTCACTCGCCATTAAATTAAAAACACTTGGTTGGAGATCTCGAAGGGCTTTTTCAAGCTTGTAATGTAGGCTCGGCAAAAGGTAGGATAAACATTTGGGATCGAAGTTATTACACCCTTATTGAACTCTACATATCATACTATTCAATAAAGCTTTGGTTTATGGACCATTTCATTTCATTCCATCTCCCACATGTTCCTACTGCTACTACCTTGATTTACCCAAATCTTTTGAAAGCATTTTCTTCTCAACTTTTTTCTTTATACAATTCATGCATTTCTTTCCTTTGTTAAATCCTTTGTTTTATCATTGATTTTCTCTCATTTTTTTTGATTTTAGGCACTCACTTATAATTTTGTTGCCCGAAGTTACCTATTCCAAGACTTACCACCCCAACTTAGGCTTTTATCCTCAAGTTGCACTTTCTACTTCAAGGAGGGTAGGGTCAAAAGAGGGATTCAATTTAAATAGCTCATGGCTTGTATTATGGTTGCCAAAGAAAGGTTCAAAGACTTAAAGTGGGTGACTAGAGATACAATCTATTTATGGGTAGGATTTTTAGGCTAAAGTGGATTTCTATGTTCATTAAGAAGACCTAAGATTATCTCACCAACCATGCGTAATCAAGTTTATCTTTGAGAGGCTAACAGGGCAAGTTCTACATGACACAAGTAAGCCTGAGCATTAATTGACTAAGATCACCACACAAGGCATGGAACTATTAGAGGGTGCTTAATTGCATTTTCTACTAGAGATAAAAGGAACTATTTGTCACACACTACGAACTAATGACTTTGGAGTCAGAAAAAAAGGAAAGTGTTGTTACAAAACCATTCACGTTCATGCCCTTGATTTTTCACAAAAATTTTAGGACGAAAAGGGATGTTTGTTTCGTATTTTCACCACACAAGATTGGCTATTGTTAGCACTAAATCAAGCCGTCATCTCATAATTTGGCTCTCACAAGGGCACATCATATGGCTACTCAGACTTTACGATAGGCATAAAGGCAGCCGAAATTTAGAATGTCACAGGTACTCAGACTTCCCTTGCATCTATGGGCATACCCCCAACTTAAAGACTTGAAGGGACCTTACTGCATATCATAAAAGCATAAGAAGGGTTAGAGGGGCTCCCTTAAGATACAACATGGATCACATTTTTCTCTTTTTTTTTTTGCACTTCTGCCATTGCAGGAAGCTTGGCCGTGATCATGGTAACCGAGGATGATTTTCCCCTATTTTGCTATATTTTCTTGCACAATTGCCAACTTCCCAACTTGATTTTCTCTTTTTTTTGGTCTTCCAATCTTTCCAAAATAATTACCAAGCATCAAAACGAGGTGAATTAATCAAAGATAAATATAATAATCATCTAATTGGTGGATTTTATCCCATCAAGCGCCTAATTTAACATCGCAACACGATGCTCCTTGATCAATATTTAGGATCCTTGAAACGCAACAACTCAACTTTGGTCGCCCCCGGTACGCCTACATTGTAGTGCTTCAACCTTTGCCTGTTTACTATGAATTTCTTCTTCTTAGGGTCCTCTAACTTGATTGTATCACCAGCGTAAACACTCAAAATCATGAAAATACTCGACCACTTGGAATAAAGCTTCCAGCAAAAAGCTTCAAGTGAGAGTTGTAGAGAAGGACACTATCGCATACAGAAAATTTCTGCCTTAGGATCTTAACATCATGCCACTTATTTATTATTTCCATATATAAAGCAAAACTTTCATAGGCCTTGAGTCAAAAATCCTCCAACTCGAGAAGTTCAGTGACCCTCGACTTGGAAGCTTCTTTCTAATTCATATTTAACTTCTTTAATGCCCACAAAGCCTTATGCTCGAATTTGATGGGCAAGGAACATGCCTTCCAAAAAAAAAATTGGTAGGGGGACATACCAATTAGGGTTTTGTTCATTTTCCTATACTCTCAAAGTGCATCATTAAGTTTTCTCTCCTAATTATTTCGACCAACATTTATGATTTTTTCAAGGATAGCTTTTATTTCCTGATTGGACACTTCTATTTGGATACTCCTTTTGGGTGGTATGGACTAGCAACCTTATGACTCACTCCATATTTGTCAAGAAGAGACCCAAAAACCCGGTTGCAAAAAAATGATCCTCCATCACTAATAATGGCTCGCGGCTTTCTGAACCTTGTAAAAATGTATTTTTTCAAGAATAAAATAATGCTTTTTCTCTTGTTGTTCGGAAGAACTATGTACTTTACCCCCTTGGAGACATAATAAACTGCTACCAATAAATAATTCATACCAAAAGGGTTTACGAAGTGCCCAAAAAATCAATTCCCCACACGTTAAAAATTTTGACTTCAAGATTGGTTTTATGGGGCATTTCATGCCTTCTCAAAATGCCACCCTACATTTGACATTGGTGACATGCTTTGACTAACTCCATGGTATCTCTATAAATTGTGGGTCAATAATAACCATATTAAAGAGCTTTGATAGCGGTTCGAATCCCTCATGGTGACCATCGAAAGAAGAGGAGTGAACACTTTAAGAATGTCATTTATTTCAACTTCCATAACACAAAGCCGAATCACACCATCCACATATTCCCAAAATAGGAAGGGTTTTTCCCCAAAGTATTTCGTTACATTGAACAAGAATCTCTTTCTTGGATAATAGCTAAGACCCTTGGGGAGTACACCAGTTACCACATAATTAGCATAGTCGGCATACCACGGTGCAACATTTCCCGAGATTGACATGACTAGCTCATTGGGAAAGCTTTCATCAATGTCAATCTCCCTATTTTTTTCATGATTATTTTCAAGGTTCAAAAGATGGTCATCCACTTGATTTTCTCAACCCTTTTGTTCCTTTACCTCAAAATCAAACTCTTGTAAGAGCAAGATCCATCTAATACAGCATGGTTTAACTTCTTTATTTTCCATGACATATTTAAGAGCGACACGATCCATTTGCACCACCACTTTAGTGCATAAAAAATAGGCGTGAAACTTTTAGAAGGCATATACCGCCACCTATAATTCTTACTTCGTAATCATGTAGTTACACTGGGCAACATTCAAGGTCTTTCTCTCATAATAGATTGGATGAAATAACTTTTCTTTACATTAACCCAACACATCCCCTAATGCAATTCCGCTTGAATCATACATAACTTCAAATGGAGACGACTAATTCAGAGCCACAATGATGGGAGCCGATACAAGTAAATCCTTGAGACAATTGAAGGCTTTCAAGCATTCATTATCAAAATTAAACTTTGTCTCCTTTTTAAGAAGTTTGCACATTAGATGGGAAATTTTGAGAAGTCTTTTATAAATCACCAATAGAACTCGGCATGCCCAAGGAAACTTCCACTCTCCTTACAGTGATAGGAGGGGGAAACTTGGCAATGACCTCTACCTTAGCTTGATCAAATGAATACCCTTCCTCACAATCTTATGGCCCAATAAAATACTCTTCTTGACCATAAAATGACATTTATCCCAATTGAGGACAAGGTTCATCTTCACACATCTCTCAAGTACTTTGCTTAAATACTAAATTCATGACTTGAATGACTCTTCTACAACAAAGAAATCAGCCATGAAAACCTCTATCAAATCCTCCACCATACCCACGAAGATCGATAGTATACACTATTAAAATATTTCCAAAGTATTACACAATCCAAAAGGTATGCACTTAAAAGAAAATGTGTTATGCGGATAAGTAAAAGTTCTCTTTTATTGATCTTCAAAATTTGATTGTACCCCAAATAGCCATCAAGAAAGGAATACCACCCCTGCCCAACTAGCCTATCTATAATTTAAACCATAAAAGGCATTGGGAAATGGTCCTTCTCATCCAAGAGTTCAACTTCCAGTAGTCCATACACATTCTCCGCCCTGTAACCAGATGGGTGGGGATAAGGTTATTATTGTTATTTTTTAATATCGTTATTCCATCTTTTTTAGGACACATTGCACCGGACTAACCCAAGTGCTTTTTTAGATTGGATAGATAACTCCCGCATCAAGCCACTTTATGATTTTTTTTCCACCACCTCTTGAATTGGTTTGTTAAGCCTTCTTTGATGTTCCACATTTAGGACATGATCCTACTCTAGTTTATTATTGTGTGAAAAATGTCAGGAGCTATGACAATAATATTCACAATCGACCATACAATGGAATGAATGAATTTCTTCACTATAGCTTTCATGGTTTCCACATGGTAAGGCTCGAGATCACTTACAACAATAATTGGCAAAGTGTGACCATCACCCAAGAATATATACCAAAGATGTGGAGAAAATAACTTCAATTCAAATTTGAGGTGGCTCATGGATAGATAGCTTTGTGGGTGGACTCTCATGGTTTTGTAGATCAAGATCCAACTTTATGGGTTTTTGGTGTAAGTTCCAAGTCCCGTTAAAGAGATGACCACTTCATAGAACTCTTCAATTTGATCACTTCCACAATTCCCCAAAACTCCCACTAATGGGTCATTCATAAGGTTCACATTAACACACTTCATTATCTCCTCATCAAAGATATCGATTTCCAAGATTACTAGTAAGTCCATTGGATGTTTCATGGATTTACGTGCAATGGAAGAAAACTCTTTATCATTTATTCAAAATTTCATCTCATCATACTCCACATCCACTAATGCCCTTCTGATGGATAGAAATAGACTTCTAAGAATAATAGGGATTTCATAGTCTAATGCACAATCCAGGATCATGAAGTCATTTAGGAAGATGAATTGATCGACTTTAACTAGCACATCATGCAATATCCCAATAGGTTTCTTGATAGTCTGATAGCCCATTAATAATATCATGGTGGTAGATTGCGGTTTCCCTAACCCTAGTTTGTGAAATATGGCATATGATATTAAACTTATACTTGCCCCAAGGTCACACAAGACCTTTGCAAATTTGAACATTCTGATGGTACAAGGGATTGTGAAAGCATCAGGGTTTTCCTTCTTTTTCATCATCGTGCTTGAAATGATTACGCTACAATGATAACTTACTTTTATTGTCTCCTCCTCCACATGCCGTTTTTTGGAGACTAATTCGTTCATAAACTTTGCATACCCCAATATTTCTTCCAA